>NW_026700492.1:0-31339 GCF_030435755.1 Ochotona princeps | reverse complement strand
GTGTGTGAAGTTAGTGAGCGAAATGCAGTTGTTCTCCCACAAGAACCACTTGGCTGATCCTTCTTCAATATGCCCTTCACCAACATGCAGTGTTTCCTTGATTGAATTAGCTCTCACACCAATATTTGCGTCTAGAGCCTTTGCATTGAGGGCTATCTGAAAACGGCTGTGGCGCTGAAGTTGCCTGTGAATGTGGAGTTGGTGGCATGTGAAACCCGCATGTGGAGCATTCATTTGTGTGGGATGCTCTCCAAGCTTCATTTCAGTCCTAGGCACTCAAATGGCATTAAGCATAGAGTGTGAAAACTGAGTTTCCTTGAGAGCTGCTTGGAAGCCTGATGGTGTGTGAAGTTAGTGAGCCAAATGGAGTTGTTCTCCACAAGAACCACTCGGCTGATCCTTCTTCAATATGCCCTTCACCAACATGCAGTGTTTCCTTGATTGAATTAGCTCTCACACCAATATTTGCGTCTAGAGCCTTTGCATTGAGGGCTATCTGAAAACGGCTGTGGCGCTGAAGTTGCCTGTGAATGTGGAGTTGGTGGCATGTGAAACCCGCATGTGGAGCATTCGTTTGTGTGGGATGCTCTACCAGGTTCATTCCTAGATAATGCACTCAAAGGGCACTAAACATAGAGTGTGAAAACTGAGTTTCCTTGAGAGCTGCTTGGAAGCCTGATGGTGTGTGAAGTTAGTGAGCCAAATGGAGTTGTTCTCCCACAAGAACCACTCGGCTGATCCTTCTTCAATATGCCCTTCACGAACATGCAGTGTTTCCTTGATTGAATTAGCTCTCACACCAATATTTGCGTCTAGAGCCTTTGCATTGAGGGCTATCTGAAAACGGCTGTGGCGCTGAAGTTGCCTGTGAATGTGGAGTTGGTGGCATGTGAAACCCGCAAGTGGAGCATTCGTTTGTGTGGGATGCTCTCCAAGCTTCATTTCAGTCCTAGGCATACAAAGGGCACTAAGCATAGAGTGTGAAAACTGAGTTTCCTTGAGAGATGCTTGGAAGCCTGATGGTGTGTGAAGTTAGTGAGCCAAATGGAGTTGTTCTCCCACAAGAACCACTCGGCTGATCCTTCTTCAATATGCCCTTCACCAACATTGCAGTGTTTCCTTGATTGAATTAGCTCTCACACCAATATTTGCGTCTAGAGCCTTTGCATTGAGGGCTATCTGAAAACGGCTGTGGCGCTGAAGTTGCCTGTGAATGTGGAGTTGGTGGCATGTGAAACCCGCATGTGGAGCATTCGTTTGTGTGGGATGCTCTACCAGGTTCATTCCTAGATAATGCACTCAAAGGGCACTAAGCATAGAGTGTGAAAACTGAGTTTCCTTGAGAGCTGCTTGGAAGCCTGATGGTGTGTGAAGTTAGTGAGCCAAATGGAGTTGTTCTCCCACAAGAACCACTCGGCTGATCCTTCTTCAATATGCCCTTCACCAACATGCAGTGTTTCCTTGATTGAATTAGCTCTCACACCAATATTTGCGTCTAGAGCCTTTGCATTGAGGGCTATCTGAAAACGGCTGTGGCGCTGAAGTTGCCTGTGAATGTGGAGTTGGTGGCATGTGAAACCCGCATGTGGAGCATTCGTTTGTGTGGGATGCTCTACCAGGTTCATTCCTAGATAATGCACTCAAAGGGCACTAAGCATAGAGTGTGAAAACTGAGTTTCCTTGAGAGCTGCTTGGAAGCCTGATGGTGTGTGAAGTTAGTGAGCCAAATGGAGTTGTTCTCCCCCAAGAACCACTCGGCTGATCCTTCTTCAATATGCCCTTCACCAACATGCAGTGTTTCCTTGATTGAATTAGCTCTCACACCAATATTTGCGTCTAGAGCCTTTGCATTGAGGGCTATCTGAAAACGGCTGTGGCGCTGAAGTTGCCTGTGAATGTGGAGTTGGTGGCATGTGAAACCCGCATGTGGAGCATTCGTTTGTGTGGGATGCTCTACCAGGTTCATTCCTAGATAATGCACTCAAAGGGCACTAAGCATAGAGTGTGAAAACTGAGTTTCCTTGAGAGCTGCTTGGAAGCCTGGTGGTGTGTGAAGTTAGTGAGCCAAATGCAGTTGTTCTCCCACAAGAACCACTCGGCTGATCCTTCTTCAATATGCCCTTCACCAACATGCAGTGTTTCCTTGATTGAATTAGCTCTCACACCAATATTTGCGTCTAGAGCCTTTGCATTGAGGGCCATCTGAAAATGGCTGTGGCGCTGAAGTTGCCTGTGAATGTGGAGTTGGTGGCATGTGGAACCCGCATGTGGAGCATTCATTTGTGTGGGATGCTCTACCAGGTTCATTTCAGTCCTAGGCACTCAAATGGCACTAAGCATAGAGTGTGAAAACTGAGTTTCCTTGAGAGCTGCTTGGAAGCCTGGTGGTGTGTGAAGTTAGTGAGCCAAATGCAGTTGTTCTCCCACAAGAACCACTTGGCTGATCCTCTTCAATATGCCCTTCACCAACATGCAGTGTTTCCTTGATTGAATTAGCTCTCACACCAATATTTGCGTCTAGAGCCTTTGCATTGAGGGCTATCTGAAAACGGCTGTGGCGCTGAAGTTGCCTGTAAATGTGGAGTTGGTGGCATGTGAAACCCGCATGTGGAGCATTCGTTTGTGTGGGATGCTCTACCAGGTTCATTCCTAGATAATGCACTCAAAGGGCACTAAGCATAGAGTGTGAAAACTGAGTTTCCTTGAGAGCTGCTTGGAAGCCTGATGGTGTGTGAAGTTAGTGAGCCAAATGGAGTTGTCTCCCACAAGAACCACTCGGCTGATCCTTCTTCAATATGCCCTTCACCAACATGCAGTGTTTCCTTGATTGAATTAGCTCTCACACCAATATTTGCGTCTAGAGCCTTTGCATTGAGGGCTATCTGAAAACGGCTGTGGCGCTGAGTTGCCTGTGAATGTGGAGTTGGTGGCATGTGAAACCCGCATGTGGAGCATTCGTTTGTGTGGGATGCTCTACCAGGTTCATTCCTAGATAATGCACTCAAAGGGCACTAAACATAGAGTGTGAAAACTGAGTTTCCTTGAGAGCTGCTTGGAAGCCTGATGGTGTGTGAAGTTAGTGAGCCAAATGGAGTTGTTCTCCCACAAGAACCACTCGGCTGATCCTTCTTCAATATGCCCTTCACGAACATGCAGTGTTTCCTTGATTGAATTAGCTCTCACACCAATATTTGCGTCTAGAGCTTTGCATTGAGGGCTATCTGAAAACGGCTGTGGCGCTGAAGTTGCCTGTGAATGTGGAGTTGGTGGCATGTGAAACCCGCAAGTGGAGCATTCGTTTGTGTGGGATGCTCTCCAAGCTTCATTTCAGTCCTAGGCATACAAAGGGCACTAAGCATAGAGTGTGAAAACTGAGTTTCCTTGAGAGCTGCTTGGAAGCCTGATGGTGTGTGAAGTTAGTGAGCCAAATGGAGTTTGTTCTCCCACAAGAACCACTCGGCTGATCCTTCTTCAATATGCCCTTCACCAACATGCAGTTTTTCCTTGATTGAATTAGCTCTCACACCAATATTTGCGTCTAGAGGCTTTGCATTGAGGGCTCTCTGAAAACGGCTGTGGCGCTGAAGTTGCCTGTGAATGTGGAGTTGGTGGCATGTGAAACCCGCATGTGGAGCATTCGTTTGTGTGGGATGCTCTACCAGGTTCATTCCTAGATAATGCACTCAAAGGGCACTAAGCATAGAGTGTGAAAACTGAGTTTCCTTGAGAGCTGCTTGGAAGCCTGATGGTGTGTGAAGTTAGTGAGCCAAATGGAGTTGTTCTCCCACAAGAACCACTCGGCTGATCCTTCTTCAATATGCTCTTCACCAACATGCAGTGTTTCCTTGATTGAATTAGCTCTCACACCAATATTTGCGTCTAGAGCCTTTGCATTGAGGGCTATCTGAAAACGGCTGTGGCGCTGAAGTTGCCTGTGAATGTGGAGTTGGTGGCATGTGAAACCCGCATGTGGAGCATTCGTTTGTGTGGGATGCTCTACCAGGTTCATTCCTAGATAATGCACTCAAAGGGCACTAAGCATAGAGTGTGAAAACTGAGTTTCCTTGAGAGCTGCTTGGAAGCCTGGTGGTGTGTGAAGTTAGTGAGCCAAATGCAGTTGTTCTCCCACAAGAACCACTCGGCTGATCCTTCTTCAATATGCCCTTCACCAACATGCAGTGTTTCCTTGATTGAATTAGCTCTCACACCAATATTTGCGTCTAGAGCCTTTGCATTGAGGCTAGCTGAAAACGGCTGTGGCGCTGAAGTTGCCTGAGAATGTGGAGTTGGTGGCATGTGAAACCAGCATGTGGAGCATTCGTTTGTGTGGGATGCTCTACCAAGCTTCATTTCAGTCCTAGGCACACAAAGAGCACTAAGCATAGAGTGTGAAAACTGAGTTTCCTTGAGAGCTGCTTGGAAGCCTGATGGTGTGTGAAGTTATTGAGCCAAATGGAGTTGTTCTCCCACAAGAACCACTCGGCTGATCCTTCTTCAATATGCCCTTCACCAACATGCAGTGTTTCCTTGATTGAATTAGCTCTCACACCAATATTTGCGTCTAGAGCCTTTGCATTGAGGGCCATCTGAAAATGGCTGTGGCGCTGAAGTTGCCTGTGAATGTGGAGTTGGTGGCATGTGAAACCCGCATGTGGAGCATTCATTTATGTGGGATGCTCTCCAAGCTTCATTTCAGTCCTAGGCACTCAAATGGCACTAAGCATAGAGTGTGAAAACTGAGTTTCCTTGAGAGCTGCTTGGAAGCCTGATGGTGTGTGAAGTTAGTGAGCCAAATGGAGTTGTTCTCCCACAAGAACCACTCGGCTGATCCTTCTTCAATATGCCCTTCACCAACATGCAGTGTTTCCTTGATTGAATTAGCTCTCACACCAATATTTGCGTCTAGAGCCTTTGCATTGAGGGCTATCTGAAAACTGCTGTGGCGCTGAAGTTGCCTGTGAATGTGGAGTTGGTGGCATGTGAAACCCGCAAGTGGAGCATTCGTTTGTGTGGGATGCTCTCCAAGCTTCATTTCAGTCCTAGGCATACAAAGAGCACTAAGCATAGAGTGTGAAAACTGAGTTTCCTTGAGAGCTGCTTGGAAGCCTGATGGTGTGTGAAGTTAGTGAGCCAAATGGAGTTGTTCTCCCACAAGAACCACTCGGCTGATCCTTCTTCAATATGCCCTTCACCAACATGAAGTGTTTCCTTGATTGAATTAGCTCTCACACCAATATTTGCGTCTAGACCCTTTGCATTGAGGGCTATCTGAAAACGGCTGTGGCGCTGAAGTTGCCTGTGAATGTGGAGTTGGTGGCATGTGAAACCCGCATGTGGAGCATTCGTTTGGTGTGGGATGCTCTACCAGGTTCATTCCTAGATAATGCACTCAAAGGGCAACTAAGCATAGAGTGGTGAAAACTGAGTTTCCTTGAGAGCTGCTTGGAAGCCTGATGGTGTGTGAAGTTAGTGAGCCAAATGGAGTTGTTCTCCCACAAGAACCACTCGGCCGATCCTTCTTCAATATGCCCTTCACCAACATGCAGTGTTTCCTTGATTGAATTAGCTCTCACACCAATATTTGCGTCTAGAGCCTTTGCATTGAGGGCTATCTGAAAACGGCTGTGGCGCTGAAGTTGCCTGTGAATGTGGAGTTGGTGGCATGTGAAACCCGCATGTGGAGCATTCGTTTGTGTGGGATGCTCTACCAGGTTCATTCTAGATAATGCACTCAAAGGGCACTAAGCATAGAGTGTGAAAACTGAGTTTCCTTGAGAGCTGCTTGGAAGCCTGGTGGTGTGTGAAGTTAGTGAGCCAAATGCAGTTGTTCTCCCACAAGAACCACTCGGCTGATCCTTCTTCAATATGCCCTTCACCAACATGCAGTGTTTCCTTGATTGAATTAGCTCTCACACCAATATTTGCGTCTAGAGCCTTTGCATTGAGGGCTATCTGAAAACGGCTGTGGCGCTGAAGTTGCCTGAGAATGTGGAGTTGGTGGCATGTGAAACCAGCATGTGGAGCATTCGTTTGTGTGGGATGCTCTACAAGCTTCATTTCAGTCCTAGCGCACACAAAGAGCACTAAGCATAGAGTGTGAAAACTGAGTTTCCTTGAGAGCTGCTTGGAAGCCTGATGGTGTGTGAAGTTATTGAGCCAAATGGAGTTGTTCTCCCACAAGAACCACTCGGCTGATCCTTCTTCAATATGCCCTTCACCAACATGCAGTGTTTCCTTGATTGAATTAGCTCTCACACCAATATTTGCGTCTAGAGCCTTTGCATTGAGGGCCATCTGAAAATGGCTGTGGCGCTGAAGTTGCCTGTGAATGTGGAGTTGGTGGCATGTGAAACCGCATGTGGAGCATTCATTTATGTGGGATGCTCTCCAAGCTTCATTTCAGTCCTAGGCACTCAAATGGCACTAAGCATAGAGTGTGAAAACTGAGTTTCCTTGAGAGCTGCTTGGAAGCCTGATGGTGTGTGAAGTTAGTGAGCCAAATGGAGTTGTTCTCCCACAAGAACCACTCGGCTGATCCTTCTTCAATATGCCCTTCACCAACATGCAGTGTTTCCTTGATTGAATTAGCTCTCACACCAATATTTGCGTCTAGAGCCTTTGCATTGAGGGCTATCTGAAAACTGCTGTGGCGCTGAAGTTGCCTGTGAATGTGGAGTTGGTGGCATGTGAAACCCGCAAGTGGAGCATTCGTTTGTGTGGGATGCTCTCCAAGCTTCATTTCAGTCCTAGGCATACAAAGGGCACTAAGCATAGAGTGTGAAAACTGAGTTTCCTTGAGAGCTGCTTGGAAGCCTGAGGGTGTGTGAAGTTAGTGAGCCAAATGGAGTTGTTCTCCCACAAGAACCACTCGGCTGATCCTTCTTCAATATGCCCTTCACCAACATGAAGTGTTTCCTTGATTGAATTAGCTCTCACACCAATATTTGCGTCTAGACCCTTTGCATTGAGGGCTATCTGAAAACGGCTGTGGCGCTGAAGTTGCCTGTGAATGTGGAGTTGGTGCATGTGAAACCCGCATGTGGAGCATTCGTTTGTGTGGGATGCTCTACCAGGTTCATTCCTAGATAATGCACTCAAAGGGCACTAAGCATAGAGTGTGAAAACTGAGTTTCCTTGAGAGCTGCTTGGAAGCCTGATGGTGTGTGAAGTTAGTGAGCCAAATGGAGTTGTTCTCCCACAAGAACCACTCGGCCGATCCTTCTTCATATGCCCTTCACCAACATGCAGTGTTTCCTTGATTGAATTAGCTCTCACACCAATATTTGCGTCTAGAGCCTTTGCATTGAGGGCTATCTGAAAACGGCTGTGGCGCTGAAGTTGCCTGTGAATGTGGAGTTGGTGGCATGTGAAACCCGCATGTGGAGCATTCGTTTGTGTGGGATGCTCTACCAGGTTCATTCCTAGATAATGCACACAAAAGGCACTAAGCATAGAGTGTGAAAACTGAGTTTCCTTGAGAGCTGCTTGGAAGCCTGGTGGTGTGTGAAGTTAGTGAGCCAAATGGAGTTGTTCTCCCACAAGAACCACTCGGCTGATCCTTCTTCAATATGCCCTTCACCAACATGCAGTGTTTCCTTGATTGAATTAGCTCTCACACCAATATTTGCGTCTAGAGCCTTTGCATTGAGGGCTATCTGAAAATGGCTGTGGCGCTGAAGTTGCCTGTGAATGTGGAGTTGGTGGCATGTGAAACCCGCATGTGGAGCATTCGTTTGTGTGGGATGCTCTACCAGGTTCATTCCTAGATAATGCACTCAAAGGGCACTAAGCATAGAGTGTGAAAACTGAGTTTCCTTGAGAGCTGCTTGGAAGCCTGATGGTGTGTGAAGTTATTGAGCCAAATGGAGTTGTTCTCCCACAAGAACCACTCGGCTGATCCTTCTTCAATATGCCCTTCACCAACATGCAGTGTTTCCTTGATTGAATTAGCTCTCACACCAATATTTGCGTCTAGAGCCTTTGCATTGAGGGCTATCTGAAAACGGCTGTGGCGCTGAAGTTGCCTGTGAATGTGGAGTTGGTGGCATGTGAAACCCGCATGTGGAGCATTCGTTTGTGTGGGATGCTCTACCAGGTTCATTCCTAGATAATGCACTCAAAGGGCACTAAGCATAGAGTGTGAAAACTGAGTTTCCTTGAGAGCTGCTTGGAAGCCTGATGGTGTGTGAAGTTAGTGAGCCAAATGGAGTTGTTCTCCCACAAGAACCACTCGGCTGATCCTTCTTCAATATGCCCTTCACCAACATGCAGTGTTTCCTTGATTGAATTAGCTCTCACACCAATATTTGCGTCTAGAGCCTTTGCAATGAGGGCTATCTGAAAACGGCTGTGGCGCTGAAGTTGCCTGTGAATGTGGAGTTGGTGGCATGTGAAACCCGCATGTGGAGCATTCGTTTGTGTGGGATGCTCTACCAGGTTCATTCCTAGATAATGCACTCAAAGGGCACTAAGCATAGAGTGTGAAAACTGAGTTTCCTTGAGAGCTGCTTGGAAGCCTGATGGTGTGTGAAGTTAGTGAGCCAAATGGAGTTGTTCTCCCACAAGAACCACTCGGCTGATCCTTCTTCAATATGCCCTTCACGAACATGCAGTGTTTCCTTGATTGAATTAGCTCTCACACCAATATTTGCGTCTAGAGCCTTTGCATGGAGGGCTATCTGAAAACGGCTGTGGCGCTGAAGTTGCCTGTGAATGTGGAGTTGGTGGCATGTGAAACCCGCAAGTGGAGCATTCGTTTGTGTGGGATGCTCTCCAAGCTTCATTTCAGTCCTAGGCATACAAAGGGCACTAAGCATAGAGTGTGAAAACTGAGTTTCCTTGAGAGATGCTTGGAAGCCTGATGGTGTGTGAAGTTAGTGAGCCAAATGGAGTTGTTCTCCCACAAGAACCACTCGGCTGATCCTTCTTCAATATGCCCTTCACCAACATGCAGTGTTTCCTTGATTGAATTAGCTCTCACACCAATATTTGCGTCTAGAGCCTTTGCATTGAGGGCTATATGAAAATGGCTGTGGCGCTGAAGTTGCCTGTGAATGTGGAGTTGGTGGCATGTGAAACCCGCATGTGGAGCATTCATTTGAGTGGGATGCTCTCCAAGCTTCATTTCAGTCCTAGGCACTCAAATGGCACTAAGCATAGAGTGTGAAACTGAGTTTCCTTGAGAGCTGCTTGGAAGCCTGATGGTGTGTGAAGTTAGTGAGCCAAATGGAGTTGTTCTCCCACAAGAACCACTCGGCTGATCCTTCTTCAATATGCCCTTCACCAACATGAAGTGTTTCCTTGATTGAATTAGCTCTCACACCAATATTTGCGTCTAGACCCTTTGCATTGAGGGCTATCTGAAAACGGCTGTGGCGCTGAAGTTGCCTGTGAATGTGGAGTTGGTGGCATGTGAAACCCGCATGTGGAGCATTCGTTTGTGTGGGATGCTCTACCAGGTTCATTCCTAGATAATGCACTCAAAGGGCACTAAGCATAGAGTGTGAAAACTGAGTTTCCTTGAGAGCTGCTTGGAAGCCTGATGGTGTGTGAAGTTAGTGAGCCAAATGGAGTTGTTCTCCCACAAGAACCACTCGGCTGATCCTTCTTCAATATGCCCTTCACCAACATGCAGTGTTTCCTTGATTGAATTAGCTCTCACACCAATATTTGCGTCTAGAGCCTTTGCATTGAGGGCTATCTGAAAACGGCTGTGGCGCTGAAGTTGCCTGTGAATGTGGAGTTGGTGGCATGTGAAACCCGCAAGTGGAGCATTCGTTTGTGTGGGATGCTCTCCAAGCTTTATTTCAGTCCTAGGCATACAAAGGGCACTAAGCATAGAGTGTGAAACTGAGTTTCCTTGAGAGCTGCTTGGAAGCCTGATGGTGTGTGAAGTTAGTGAGCCAAATGCAGTTGTTCTCCCACAAGAACCACTTGGCTGATCCTTCTTCAATATGCCCTTCACCAACATGCAGTGTTTCCTTGATTGAATTAGCTCTCACACCAATATTTGCGTCTAGAGCCTTTGCATTGAGGGCTAGCTGAAAACGGCTGTGGCGCTGAAGTTGCCTGTGAATGTGGAGTTGGTGGCATGTGAAACCCGCATGTGGAGCATTCGTTTGTGTGGGATGCTCTACCAGGTTCATTCCTAGATAATGCACTCAAAGGGCACTAAGCATAGAGTGTGAAAGCTGAGTTTCCTTGAGAGCTGCTTGGAAGCCTGATGGTGTGTGAAGTTAGTGAGCCAAATGGAGTTGTTCTCCCACAAGAACTACTCGGCCGATCCTTCTTCAATATGCCCTTCACCAATATGCAGCGTTTCCTTGATTGAATTAGCTCTCACACCAATATTTGCGTCTAGAGCCTTTGCATTGAGGGCTATATGAAAACGGCTGTGGCGCTGAAGTTGCCTGTGAATGTGGAGTTGGTGGCATGTGAAACCCGCATGTGGATCATTCGTTTGTGTGGGATGCTTTACCAGGTTCATTCCTAGATAATGCACTCAAAGGGCAATAAGAATAGAGTGTGAAAACTGAGTTTCCTTGAGAGCTGCTTGGAAGCCTGGTGGTGTGTGAAGTTAGTGAGCCAAATGGAGTTGTTCTCCCACAAGAACCACTCGGCTGATCCTTCTTCAATATGCCCTTCACCAACATGCAGTGTTTCCTTGATTGAATTAGCTCTCACACCAATATTTGCGTCTAGAGCCTTTGCATTGAGGGCTATCTGAAAACGGCTGTGGCGCTGAAGTTGCCTGTGAATGTGGAGTTGGTGGCATGTGAAAGCCGCATGTGGAGCATTCGTTTGTGTGGGATGCTCTACCAGGTTCATTTCAGTCCTAGCCATACAAAGGGCACTAAGCATAGAGTGTGAAAACTGAGTTTCCTTGAGAGCTGCTTGGAAGCCTGATGGTGTGTGAAGTTAGTGAGCCAAATGGAGTTGTTCTCCCACAAGAACCACTCAGCTGATCCTTCTTCAATATGCCCTTCACCAACATGCAGTGTTTCCTTGATTGAATTAGCTCTCACACCAATATTTGCGTCTAGAGCCTTTGCATTGAGGGTCATCTGAAAACGGCTGTGGCGCTAAAGTTGCCTGTGAATGTGGAGTTGGTGGCATGTGAAACCCGCATGTGGAGCATTCGTTTGTGTGGGATGCTCTACCAGGTTCATTCCTAGATAATGCACTCAAAGGGCACTAAGCATAGTGTGTGAAAACTGAGTTTCCTTGAGAGCTGCTTGGAAGCCTGATGGTGTGTGAAGTTAGTGAGCCAAATGGAGTTGTTCTCCCACAAGAACCACTCGGCTGATCCTTCTTCAATATGCCCTTCACCAACATGCAGTGTTTCCTTGATGGAATTAGCTCTCACACCAATATTTGCATCTAGAGCCTTTGCATTGAGGGCTATCTGAAAACGGCTGTGGCGCTGAAGTTGCCTGTGAATGTGGAGTTGGTGGCATGTGAAACCCGCATGTGGAGCATTCGTTTGTGTGGGATGCTGACCAAGCTTCATTTCAATCCTAGGCACTCAAAGGGCACTAAGCATAGAGTGTGAAAACTGAGTTTCCTTGAGAGCTGTTTGGAAGCCTGATGGTGTGTGAAGTTAGTGAGCCAAATGGAGTTGTTCTCCCACAAGAACCACTCGGCTGATCCTTCTTCAATATGCCCTTCACCAACATGCAGTGTTTCCTTGATTGAATTAGCTCTCACACCAATATTTGCGTCTAGAGCCTTTGCATTGAGGGCTATCTGAAAACGGCTGTGGCGCTGAAGTTGCCTGTGAATGTGGAGTTGGTGGCATGTGAAACCCGCATGTGGAGCATTCGTTTGTGTGGGATGCTCAACAGGTTCATTCCTATATAATGCACTCAAAGGGCACTAAGCATAGAGTGTGAAAACTGAGTTTCCTTGAGAGCTGCTTGGAAGCCTGATGGTGTGTGAAGTTAGTGAGCCAAATGGAGTTGTTCTCCCACAAGAACCACTCGGCTGATCCTTCTTTAATATGCCCTTCACCAACATGCAGTGTTTCTTGATTGAATTAGCTCTCACACCAATATTTGCGTCTAGAGCCTTTGCATTGAGGGCTATCTGAAAACGGCTGTGGCGCTGAAGTTGCCTGTGAATGTGGAGTTGGTGGCATGTGAAACCCCGCATGTGGAGCATTCGTTTGTGTGGGATGCTCTACCAGGTTCATTCCTAGATAATGCACTCAAAGGGCACTAAGCATAGAGTGTAAAAACTGAGTTTCCTTGAGAGCTGCTTGGAAGCCTGATGGTGTGTGAAGTTAGTGAGCCAAATGGAGTTGTTCTCCCACAAGAATCACTCGGCTGATCCTTCTTCAATATGCCCTTCACCAACATGCAGTGTTTCCTTGATTGAATTAGCTCTCACACCAATATTTGCGTCTAGAGCCTTTGCATTGAGGGCTATCTGAAAACGGCTGTGGCGCTGAAGTTGCCTGTGAATGTGGAGTTGGTGCCATGTGAAACCCGCATGTGGAGCATTCGTTTGTGTGTGATGCTCACCAGGTTCATTCCTAGATAATGCACTCAAAGGGCACTAAACATAGAGTGTGAAAACTGAGTTTCCTTGAGAGCTGCTTGGAAGCCTGATGGTGTGTGAAGTTAGTGAGCCAAATGGAGTTGTTCTCCCACAAGAACCACTCGGCTGATCCTTCTTCAATATGCCCTTCACCAACATGCAGTGTTTCCTTGATTGAATTAGCTCTCACACCAATATTTGCGTCTAGAGCCTTTGCATTGAGGGCTATCTGAAAACGGCTGTGGCGCTGAAGTTGCCTGTGAATGTGGAGTTGGTGGCATGTGAAAGCCGCATGTGGAGCATTCGTTTGTGTGGGATGCTGACCAAGCTTCATTTCAATCCTAGGCACTCAAAGGGCACTAAGCATAGAGTGTGAAAACTGAGTTTCCTTGAGAGCTGTTTGGAAGCCTGATGGTGTGTGAAGTTAGTGAGCCAAATGGAGTTGTTCTCCCACAAGAACCACTCGGCTGATCCTTCTTCAATATGCCCTTCACCAACATGCAGTGTTTCCTTGATTGAATTAGCTCTCACACCAATATTTGCGTCTAGAGCCTTTGCATTGAGGGCTATCTGAAAACGGCTGTGGCGCTGAAGTTGCCTGTGAATGTGGAGTTGGTGGCATGTGAAACCCGCATGTGGAGCATTCGTTTGTGTGGGATGCTCAACAGGTTCATTCCTATATAATGCACTCAAAGGGCACTAAGCATAGAGTGTGAAAACTGAGTTTCCTTGAGAGCTGCTTGGAAGCCTGATGGTGTGTGAAGTTAGTGAGCCAAATGGAGTTGTTCTCCCACAAGAACCACTCGGCTGATCCTTTTTTAATATGCCCTTCACCAACATGCAGTGTTTCTTGATTGAATTAGCTCTCACACCAATATTTGCGTCTAGAGCCTTTGCATTGAGGGCTATCTGAAAACGGCTGTGGCGCTGAAGTTGCCTGTGAATGTGGAGTTGGTGGCATGTGAAACCCGCATGTGGAGCATTCGTTTGTGTGGGATGCTCTACCAGGTTCATTCCTAGATAATGCACTCAAAGGGCACTAAGCATAGAGTGTAAAAACTGAGTTTCCTTGAGAGCTGCTTGGAAGCCTGATGGTGTGTGAAGTTAGTGAGCCAAATGGAGTTGTTCTCCCACAAGAATCACTCGGCTGATCCTTCTTCAATATGCCCTTCACCAACATGCAGTGTTTCCTTCATTGAATTAGCTCTCACACCAATATTTGCGTCTAGAGCCTTTGCATTGAGGGCTATCTGAAAACGGCTGTGGCGCTGAAGTTGCCTGTGAATGTGGAGTTGGTGCCATGTGAAACCCGCATGTGGAGCATTCGTTTGTGTGTGATGCTCACCAGGTTCATTCCTAGATAATGCACTCAAAGGGCACTAAACATAGAGTGTGAAAACTGAGTTTCCTTGAGAGCTGCTTGGAAGCCTGATGGTGTGTGAAGTTAGTGAGCCAAATGGAGTTGTTCTCCCACAAGAACCACTCGGCTGATCCTTCTTCAATATGCCCTTCACCAACATGCAGTGTTTCCTTGATTGAATTAGCTCTCACACCAATATTTGCGTCTAGAGCCTTTGCATTGAGGGCTATCTGAAAACGGCTGTGGCGCTGAAGTTGTCTGTGAATGTGGAGTTGGTGGCATGTGAAACCCGCATGTGGAGCATTCGTTTGTGTGGGATGCTCTACCAGGTTCATTCCTAGATAATGCACTCAAAGGGCACTAAACATAGAGTGTGAAAACTGAGTTTCCTTGAGAGCTGCTTGGAAGCCTGATGGTGTGTGAAGTTAGTGAGCCAAATGGAGTTGTTCTCCCACAAGAACCACGCAGCTGATCCTTCTTCAATATGCCCTTCACCAACATGCAGTGTTTCCTTGATTGAATTAGCTCTCACACCAATATTTGCGTCTAGAGCCTTTGCATTGAGGGCTATCTGAAAACGGCTGTGGCGCTGAAGTTGCCTGTGAATGTGGAGTTGGTGGCATGTGAAACCCGCATGTGGAGCCTCCGTTTGTGTGGGATGCTGACCAAGCTTCATTTCAGTCCTATTCACACAAAGAGCACTAAGCATAGAGTGTGAAAACTGAGTTTCCTTGAGAGCTGCTTGGAAGCCTGATGGTGTGTGAAGTTAGTGAGCCAAATGGAGTTGTTCTCCCACAAGAACCACTCGGCTGATCCTTCTTCAATATGCCCTTCACCAACATGCAGTGTTTCCTTGATTGAATTAGCTCTCACACCAATATTAGTGTCTAGAGCCTTTGCAATGAGGGCTATCTGAAAACGGCTGTGGCGCTGAAGTTGCCTGAGAATGTGGAGTTGGTGGCATGTGAAACCCGCATGTGGAGCATTCGTTTGTGTGGGATGCTCTACCAGGTTCATTCCTAGATAATGCACACAAAGGGCACTAAGCATAGAGTGTGAAAACTGAGTTTCCTTGAGAGCTGCTTGGAAGCCTGATGGTGTGTGAAGTTAGTGAGCCAAATGCAGTTGTTCTCCCACAAGAACCATTCGGCTGATCCTTCTTCAATATGCCCTTCACCAACATGCAGTGTTTCCTTGATTGAATTAGCTCTCACACCAATATTTGCGTCTAGAGCCTTTGCATTGAGGGCTATCTGAAAACGGCTGTGGCGCTGAAGTTGCCTGTGAATGTGGAGTTGGTGGCATGTGAAACCCACATGTGGAGCATTCATTTGTGTGGGATGCTCTCCAAGCTTCATTTCAGTCCTCGGCACTCAAAGGGCACTAAGCATAGAGTGTGAAAACTGAGTTTCCTTGAGAGCTGCTTGGAAGCCTGATGGTGTGTGAAGTTAGTGAGCCAAATGGAGTTGTTCTCCCACAAGAACCACTCGGCTGATCCTTCTTCAATATGCCCTTCACCAACATGCAGTGTTTCCTTGATTGAATTAGCTCTCACACCAATATTTGCGTCTAGAGCCTTTGCATTCAGAGCTATCTGAAAACGGCTGTGGCGCTGAAGTTGCCTGTGAATGTGGAGTTGGTGGCATGTGAAACCCGCATGTGGAGCATTCGTTTGTGTGGGATGCTCTACCAAGCTTCATTTCAGTCCTAGGCACACAAAGAGCACAAAGCATAGAGTGTGAAAACTGAGTTTCCTTGAGAGCTGCTTGGAAGCCTGATGGTGTGTGAAGTTATTGAGCCAAATGGAGTTGTTCTCCCACAAGAACCACTCGGCTGATCCTTCTTCAATATGCCCTTCACCAACATGCAGTGTTTCCTTGATTGAATTAGCTCTCACACCAATATTTGCGTCTAGAGCCTTTGCATTGAGGGCCATCTGAAAATGGCTGTGGCGCTGAAGTTGCCTGTGAATGTGGAGTTGGTGTCATGTGAAACCCGCATGTGGAGCATTCATTTGTGTGGGATGCTCTACTAGGTTCATTTCAGTCCTAGGCACTCAAATGGCACTAAGCATAGAGTGTGAAAACTGAGTTTCCTTGAGAGCTGCTTGGAAGCCTGATGGTGTGTGAAGTTAGTGAGCCAAATGGAGTTGTTCTCCCACAAGAACCACTCGGCTGATCCTTCTTCAATATGCCCTTCACCAACATGCATTGTTTCCTTGATTGAATTAGCTCTCACACCAATATTTGCGTCTAGAGCCTTTGCATTGAGGGCTATCTGAAAACGGCTGTGGCGCTGAAGTTGCCTGAGAATGTGGAGTTAGTGGCATGTGAAACCCGCATGTGGAGCATTCGTTTGTGTGGGATGCTCTACCAGGTTCATTCCTAGATAATGCACTCAAAGGGCACTAAGCATAGAGTGTGAAAACTGAGTTTCCTTGAGAGCTGCTTGGAAGCCTGGTGGTGTGTGAAGTTAGTGAGCCAAATGCAGTTGTTCTCCCACAAGAACCACTTGGCTGATCCTTCTTCAATATGCCCTTCACCAACATGCAGTGTTTCCTTGATTGAATTAGCTCTCACACCAATATTTGCGTCTAGAGCCTTTGCATTGAGGGCTATCTGAAAACGGCTGTGGCGCTGAAGTTGCCTGTGAATGTGGAGTTGGTGGCATGTGAAACCCGCATGTGGAGCATTCGTTTGTGTGGGATGCTCTACCAGGTTCATTCCTAGATAATGCACTCAAAGGGCACTAAGCATAGAGTGTGAAAACTGAGTTTCCTTGAGAGCTGCTTGGAAGCCTGATGGTGTGTGAAGTTAGTGAGCCAAATGGAGTTGTTCTCCCACAAGAACCACTCGGCTGATCCTTCTTCAATATGCCCTTCACCAACATGCAGTGTTTCCTTGATTGAATTAGCTCTCACACCAATATTTGCGTCTAGAGCCTTTGCATCGAGGGCTATCTGAAAACGGCTATGGCGCTGAAGTTGCCTGTGAATGTGGAGTTGGTGGCATGTGAAACCCGCATGTGGAGCATTCGTTTGTGTGGGATGCTCTACCAGGTTCATTCCTAGATAATGCACACAAAGGGCACTAAGCATAGAGTGTGAAAACTGAGTTTCCTTGAGAGCTGCTTGGAAGCCTGATGGTGTGTGAAGTTAGTGAGCCAAATGCAGTTGTTCTCCCACAAGAACCATTCGGCTGATCCTTCTTCAATATGCCCTTCACCAACATGCAGTGTTTCCTTGATTGAATTAGCTCTCACACCAATATTTGCGTCTAGAGCCTTTGCATTGAGGGCTATCTGAAAACGGCTGTGGCGCTGAAGTTGCCTGTGAATGTGGAGTTGGTGGCATGTGAAACCCGCATGTGGAGCATTCATTTGTGTGGGATGCTCTCCAAGCTTCATTTCAGTCCTCGGCACTCAAAGGGCACTAAGCATAGAGTGTGAAAACTGAGTTTCCTTGAGAGCTGCTTGGAAGCCTGATGGTGTGTGAAGTTAGTGAGCCAAATGGAGTTGTTCTCCCACAAGAACCACTCGGCTGATCCTTCTTCAATATGCCCTTCACCAACATGCAGTGTTTCCTTGATTGAATTAGCTCTCACACCAATATTTGCGTCTAGAGCCTTTGCATTCAGAGCTATCTGAAAACGGCTGTGGCGCTGAAGTTGCCTGTGAATGTGGAGTTGGTGGCATGTGAAACCCGCATGTGGAGCATTCGTTTGTGTGGGATGCTCTACCAAGCTTCATTTCAGTCCTAGGCACACAAAGAGCACTAAGCATAGAGTGTGAAAACTGAGTTTCCTTGAGAGCTGCTTGGAAGCCTGATGGTGTGTGAAGTTATTGAGCCAAATGGAGTTGTTCTCCCACAAGAACCACTCGGCTGATCCTTCTTCAATATGCCCTTCACCAACATGCAGTGTTTCCTTGATTGAATTAGCTCTCACACCAATATTTGCGTCTAGAGCCTTTGCATTGAGGGCCATCTGAAAATGGCTGTGGCGCTGAAGTTGCCTGTGAATGTGGAGTTGGTGGCATGTGAAACCCGCATGTGGAGCATTCATTTGTGTGGGATGCTCTACCAGGTTCATTCCTAGATAATGCACTCAAAGGGCACTAAGCATAGAGTGTGAAAACTGAGTTTCCTTGAGAGCTGCTTGGAAGCCTGATGGTGTGTGAAGTTAGTGAGCCAAATGGAGTTGTTCTCCCACAAGAACCACTCGGCTGATCCTTCTTCAATATGCCAATCACCAACATGCAGTGTTTCCTTGATTGAATTAGCTCTCACACCAATATTTGCGTCTAGAGCCTTTGCATTGAGGGCTATCTGAAAACGGCTGTGGCGCTGAAGTTGCCTGTGAATGTGGAGTTGGTGGCATGTGAAACCCGCATGTGGAGCATTCGTTTGTGTGGGATGCTCTACCAGGTTCATTCCTAGATAATGCACTCAAAGGGCACTAAGCATAGAGTGTGAAAACTGAGTTTCCTTGAGAGCTGCTTGGAAGCCTGGTGGTGTGTGAAGTTAGTGAGCCAAATGCAGTTGTTCTCCCACAAGAACCACTCGGCTGATCCTTCTTCAATATGCCCTTCACCAACATGCAGTGTTTCCTTGATTGAATTAGCTCTCACACCAATATTTGCGTCTAGAGCCTTTGCATTGAGGGCTATCTGAAAACGGCTGTGGCGCTGAAGTTGCCTGTGAATGTGGAGTTGGTGGCATGTGAAACCCGCATGTGGAGCATTCGTTTGTGTGGGATGCTCTACCAGGTTCATTCCTAGATAATGCACTCAAAGGGCACTAAGCATAGAGTGTGAAAACTGAGTTTCCTTGAGAGCTGCTTGGAAGCCTGGTGGTGTGTGAAGTTAGTGAGCCAAATGCAGTTGTTCTCCCACAAGAACCACTTGGCTGATCCTTCTTCAATATGCCCTTCACCAACATGCAGTGTTTCCTTGATTGAATTAGCTCTCACACCAATATTTGCGTCTAGAGCCTTTGCATTGAGGGCTATCTGAAAACGGCTGTGGCGCTGAAGTTGCCTGTGAATGTGGAGTTGGTGGCATGTGAAACCCGCATGTGGAGCATTCATTTGTGTGGGATGCTCTCCAAGCTTCATTTCAGTCCTAGGCACTCAAATGGCACTAAGCATAGAGTGTGAAAACTGAGTTTCCTTGAGAGCTGCTTGGAAGCCTGATGGTGTGTGAAGTTAGTGAGCCAAATGGAGTTGTTCTCCCACAAGAACCACTCGGCTGATCCTTCTTCAATATGCCCTTCACCAACATGCAGTGTTTCCTTGATTGAATTAGCTCTCACACCAATATTTGCGTCTAGAGCCTTTGCATTGAGGGCTATCTGAAAACGGCTGTGGCGCTGAAGTTGCCTGTGAATGTGGAGTTGGTGGCATGTGAAACCCGCATGTGGAGCATTCGTTTGTGTGGGATGCTCTACCAGGTTCATTCCTAGATAATGCACTCAAAGGGCACTAAGCATAGAGTGTGAAAACTGAGTTTCCTTGAGAGCTGCTTGGAAGCCTGGTGGTGTGTGAAGTTAGTGAGCCAAATGCAGTTGTTCTCCCACAAGAACCACTTGGCTGATCCTTCTTCAATATGCCCTTCACCAACATGCAGTGTTTCCTTGATTGAATTAGCTCTCACACCAATATTTGCGTCTAGAGCCTTTGCATTGAGGGCTATCTGAAAACGGCTGTGGCGCTGAAGTTGCCTGTGAATGTGGAGTTGGTGGCATGTGAAACCCGCATGTGGAGCATTCGTTTGTGTGGGATGCTCTACCAGGTTCATTCCTAGATAATGCACTCAAAGGGCACTAAGCATAGAGTGTGAAAACTGAGTTTCCTTGAGAGCTGCTTGGAAGCCTGGTGGTGTGTGAAGTTAGTGAGCCAAATGCAGTTGTTCTCCCACAAGAACCACTCGGCTGATCCTTCTTCAATATGCCCTTCACCAACATGCAGTGTTTCCTTGATTGAATTAGCTCTCACACCAATATTTGCGTCTAGAGCCTTTGCATTGAGGGCCATCTGAAAATGGCTGTGGCGCTGAAGTTGCCTGTGAATGTGGAGTTGGTGTCATGTGAAACCCGCATGTGGAGCATTCATTTGTGTGGGATGCTCTACCAGGTTCATTTCAGTCCTAGGCACTCAAATGGCACTAAGCATAGAGTGTGAAAACTGAGTTTCCTTGAGAGCTGCTTGGAAGCCTGATGGTGTGTGAAGTTAGTGAGCCAAATGGAGTTGTTCTCCCACAAGAACCACTCGGCTGATCCTTCTTCAATATGCCCTTCACCAACATGCAGTGTTTCCTTGATTGAATTAGCTCTCACACCAATATTTGCGTCTAGAGCCTTTGCATTGAGGGCTATCTGAAAACGGCTGTGGCGCTGAAGTTGCCTGAGAATGTGGAGTTGGTGGCATGTGAAACCCGCATGTGGAGCATTCGTTTGTGTGGGATGCTCTACCAGGTTCATTCCTAGATAATGCACTCAAAGGGCACTAAGCATAGAGTGTGAAAACTGAGTTTCCTTGAGAGCTGCTTGGAAGCCTGGTGGTGTGTGAAGTTAGTGAGCCAAATGCAGTTGTTCTCCCACAAGAACCACTTGGCTGATCCTTCTTCAATATGCCCTTCACCAACATGCAGTGTTTCCTTGATTGAATTAGCTCTCACACCAATATTTGCGTCTAGAGCCTTTGCATTGAGGGCTATCTGAAAACGGCTGTGGCGCTGAAGTTGCCTGTGAATGTGGAGTTGGTGGCATGTGAAACCCGCATGTGGAGCATTCATTTGTGTGGGATGCTCTCCAAGCTTCATTTCAGTCCTAGGCACTCAAATGGCATTAAGCATAGAGTGTGAAAACTGAGTTTCCTTGAGAGCTGCTTGGAAGCCTGATGGTGTGTGAAGTTAGTGAGCCAAATGGAGTTGTTCTCCCACAAGAACCACTCGGCTGATCCTTCTTCAATATGCCCTTCACCAACATGCAGTGTTTCCTTGATTGAATTAGCTCTCACACCAATATTTGCGTCTAGAGCCTTTGCATTGAGGGCTATCTGAAAACGGCTGTGGCGCTGAAGTTGCCTGTGAATGTGGAGTTGGTGGCATGTGAAACCCGCATGTGGAGCATTCGTTTGTGTGGGATGCTCTACCAGGTTCATTCCTAGATAATGCACTCAAAGGGCACTAAACATAGAGTGTGAAAACTGAGTTTCCTTGAGAGCTGCTTGGAAGCCTGATGGTGTGTGAAGTTAGTGAGCCAAATGGAGTTGTTCTCCCACAAGAACCACTCGGCTGATCCTTCTTCAATATGCCCTTCACGAACATGCAGTGTTTCCTTGATTGAATTAGCTCTCACACCAATATTTGCGTCTAGAGCCTTTGCATTGAGGGCTATCTGAAAACGGCTGTGGCGCTGAAGTTGCCTGTGAATGTGGAGTTGGTGGCATGTGAAACCCGCAAGTGGAGCATTCGTTTGTGTGGGATGCTCTCCAAGCTTCATTTCAGTCCTAGGCATACAAAGGGCACTAAGCATAGAGTGTGAAAACTGAGTTTCCTTGAGAGATGCTTGGAAGCCTGATGGTGTGTGAAGTTAGTGAGCCAAATGGAGTTGTTCTCCCACAAGAACCACTCGGCTGATCCTTCTTCAATATGCCCTTCACCAACATGCAGTGTTTCCTTGATTGAATTAGCTCTCACACCAATATTTGCGTCAAGAGCCTTTGCATTGAGGGCTATCTGAAAACGGCTGTGGCGCTGAAGTTGCCTGTGAATGTGGAGTTGGTGGCATGTGAAACCCGCATGTGGAGCATTCGTTTGTGTGGGATGCTCTACCAGGTTCATTCCTAGATAATGCACTCAAAGGGCACTAAGCATAGAGTGTGAAAACTGAGTTTCCTTGAGAGCTGCTTGGAAGCCTGATGGTGTGTGAAGTTAGTGAGCCAAATGGAGTTGTTCTCCCACAAGAACCACTCGGCTGATCCTTCTTCAATATGCCCTTCACCAACATGCAGTGTTTCCTTGATTGAATTAGCTCTCACACCAATATTTGCGTCTAGAGCCTTTGCATTGAGGGCTATCTGAAAACGGCTGTGGCGCTGAAGTTGCCTGTGAATGTGGAGTTGGTGGCATGTGAAACCCGCATGTGGAGCATTCGTTTGTGTGGGATGCTCTACCAGGTTCATTCCTAGATAATGCACTCAAAGGGCACTAAGCATAGAGTGTGAAAACTGAGTTTCCTTGAGAGCTGCTTGGAAGCCTGATGGTGTGTGAAGTTAGTGAGCCAAATGGAGTTGTTCTCCCCCAAGAACCACTCGGCTGATCCTTCTTCAATATGCCCTTCACCAACATGCAGTGTTTCCTTGATTGAATTAGCTCTCACACCAATATTTGCGTCTAGAGCCTTTGCATTGAGGGCTATCTGAAAACGGCTGTGGCGCTGAAGTTGCCTGTGAATGTGGAGTTGGTGGCATGTGAAACCCGCATGTGGAGCATTCGTTTGTGTGGGATGCTCTACCAGGTTCATTCCTAGATAATGCACTCAAAGGGCACTAAGCATAGAGTGTGAAAACTGAGTTTCCTTGAGAGCTGCTTGGAAGCCTGGTGGTGTGTGAAGTTAGTGAGCCAAATGCAGTTGTTCTCCCACAAGAACCACTCGGCTGATCCTTCTTCAATATGCCCTTCACCAACATGCAGTGTTTCCTTGATTGAATTAGCTCTCACACCAATATTTGCGTCTAGAGCCTTTGCATTGAGGGCCATCTGAAAATGGCTGTGGCGCTGAAGTTGCCTGTGAATGTGGAGTTGGTGTCATGTGGAACCCGCATGTGGAGCATTCATTTGTGTGGGATGCTCTACCAGGTTCATTTCAGTCCTAGGCACTCAAATGGCACTAAGCATAGAGTGTGAAAACTGAGTTTCCTTGAGAGCTGCTTGGAAGCCTGGTGGTGTGTGAAGTTAGTGAGCCAAATGCAGTTGTTCTCCCACAAGAACCACTTGGCTGATCCTCTTCAATATGCCCTTCACCAACATGCAGTGTTTCCTTGATTGAATTAGCTCTCACACCAATATTTGCGTCTAGAACCTTTGCATTGAGGGCTATCTGAAAACGGCTGTGGCGCTGAAGTTGCCTGTGAATGTGGAGTTGGTGGCATGTGAAACCCGCATGTGGAGCATTCGTTTGTGTGGGATGCTCTACCAGGTTCATTCCTAGATAATGCACTCAAAGGGCACTAAGCATAGAGTGTGAAAACTGAGTTTCCTTGAGAGCTGCTTGGAAGCCTGATGGTGTGTGAAGTTAGTGAGCCAAATGGAGTTGTTCTCCCACAAGAACCACTCGGCTGATCCTTCTTCAATATGCCCTTCACCAACATGCAGTGTTTCCTTGATTGAATTAGCTCTCACACCAATATTTGCGTCTAGAGCCTTTGCATTGAGGGCTATCTGAAAACGGCTGTGGCGCTGAAGTTGCCTGTGAATGTGGAGTTGGTGGCATGTGAAACCCGCATGTGGAGCATTCGTTTGTGTGGGATGCTCTACCAGGTTCATTCCTAGATAATGCACTCAAAGGGCACTAAACATAGAGTGTGAAAACTGAGTTTCCTTGAGAGCTGCTTGGAAGCCTGATGGTGTGTGAAGTTAGTGAGCCAAATGGAGTTGTTCTCCCACAAGAACCACTCGGCTGATCCTTCTTCAATATGCCCTTCACGAACATGCAGTGTTTCCTTGATTGAATTAGCTCTCACACCAATATTTGCGTCTAGAGCCTTTGCATTGAGGGCTATCTGAAAACGGCTGTGGCGCTGAAGTTGCCTGTGAATGTTGAGTTGGTGGCATGTGAAACCCGCAAGTGGAGCATTCGTTTGTGTGGGATGCTCTCCAAGCTTCATTTCAGTCCTAGGCATACAAAGGGCACTAAGCATAGAGTGTGAAAACTGAGTTTCCTTGAGAGCTGCTTGGAAGCCTGATGGTGTGTGAAGTTAGTGAGCCAAATGGAGTTGTTCTCCCACAAGAACCACTCGGCTGATCCTTCTTCAATATGCCCTTCACCAACATGCAGTGTTTCCTTGATTGAATTAGCTCTCACACCAATATTTGCGTCTAGAGGCTTTGCATTGAGGGCTCTCTGAAAACGGCTGTGGCGCTGAAGTTGCCTGTGAATGTGGAGTTGGTGGCATGTGAAACCCGCATGTGGAGCATTCGTTTGTGTGGGATGCTCTACCAGGTTCATTCCTAGATAATGCACTCAAAGGGCACTAAGCATAGAGTGTGAAAACTGAGTTTCCTTGAGAGCTGCTTGGAAGCCTGATGGTGTGTGAAGTTAGTGAGCCAAATGGAGTTGTTCTCCCACAAGAACCACTCGGCTGATCCTTCTTCAATATGCTCTTCACCAACATGCAGTGTTTCCTTGATTGAATTAGCTCTCACACCAATATTTGCGTCTAGAGCCTTTGCATTGAGGGCTATCTGAAAACGGCTGTGGCGCTGAAGTTGCCTGTGAATGTGGAGTTGGTGGCATGTGAAACCCGCATGTGGAGCATTCGTTTGTGTGGGATGCTCTACCAGGTTCATTCCTAGATAATGCACTCAAAGGGCACTAAGCATAGAGTGTGAAAACTGAGTTTCCTTGAGAGCTGCGTGGAAGCCTGGTGGTGTGTGAAGTTAGTGAGCCAAATGCAGTTGTTCTCCCACAAGAACCACTCGGCTGATCCTTCTTCAATATGCCCTTCACCAACATGCAGTGTTTCCTTGATTGAATTAGCTCTCACACCAATATTTGCGTCTAGAGCCTTTGCATTGAGGGCTAGCTGAAAACGGCTGTGGCGCTGAAGTTGCCTGAGAATGTGGAGTTGGTGGCATGTGAAACCAGCATGTGGAGCATTCGTTTGTGTGGGATGCTCTACCAAGCTTCATTTCAGTCCTAGGCACACAAAGAGCACTAAGCATAGAGTGTGAAAACTGAGTTTCCTTGAGAGCTGCTTGGAAGCCCTGATGGTGTGTGAAGTTATTGAGCCAAATGGAGTTGTTCTCCCACAAGAACCACTCGGCTGATCCTTCTTCAATATGCCCTTCACCAACATGCAGTGTTTCCTTGATTGAATTAGCTCTCACACCAATATTTGCGTCTAGAGCCTTTGCATTGAGGGCCATCTGAAAATGGCTGTGGCGCTGAAGTTGCCTGTGAATGTGGAGTTGGTGGCATGTGAAACCCGCATGTGGAGCATTCATTTATGTGGGATGCTCTCCAAGCTTCATTTCAGTCCTAGGCACTCAAATGGCACTAAGCATAGAGTGTGAAAACTGAGTTTCCTTGAGAGCTGCTTGGAAGCCTGATGGTGTGTGAAGTTAGTGAGCCAAATGGAGTTGTTCTCCCACAAGAACCACTCGGCTGATCCTTCTTCAATATGCCCTTCACCAACATGCAGTGTTTCCTTGATTGAATTAGCTCTCACACACCAATATTTGCGTCTAGAGCCTTTGCATTGAGGGCTATCTGAAAACTGCTGTGGCGCTGAAGTTGCCTGTGAATGTGGAGTTGGTGGCATGTGAAACCCGCATGTGGAGCATTCGTTTGTGTGGGATGCTCTCCAAGCTTCATTTCAGTCCTAGGCATACAAAGGGCACTAAGCATAGAGTGTGAAAACTGAGTTTCCTTGAGAGCTGCTTGGAAGCCTGATGGTGTGTGAAGTTAGTGAGCCAAATGGAGTTGTTCTCCCACAAGAACCACTCGGCTGATCCTTCTTCAATATGCCCTTCACCAACATGAAGTGTTTCCTTGATTGAATTAGCTCTCACACCCAATATTTGCGTCTAGACCCTTTGCATTGAGGGCTATCTGAAAACGGCTGTGGCGCTGAAGTTGCCTGTGAATGTGGAGTTGGTGGCATGTGAAACCCGCATGTGGAGCATTCGTTTGTGTGGGATGCTCTACCAGGTTCATTCCTAGATAATGCACTCAAAGGGCACTAAGCATAGAGTGTGAAAAACTGAGTTTCCTTGAGAGCTGCTTGGAAGCCTGATGGTGTGTGAAGTTAGTGAGCCAAATGGAGTTGTTCTCCCACAAGAACCACTCGGCCGATCCTTCTTCAATATGCCCTTCACCAACATGCAGTGTTTCCTTGATTGAATTAGCTCTCACACCAATATTTGCGTCTAGAGCCTTTGCATTGAGGGCTATCTGAAAACGGCTGTGGCGCTGAAGTTGCCTGTGAATGTGGAGTTGGTGGCATGTGAAACCCGCATGTGGAGCATTCGTTTGTGTGGGATGCTCTACCAGGTTCATTCCTAGATAATGCACACAAAAGGCACTAAGCATAGAGTGTGAAAACTGAGTTTCCTTGAGAGCTGCTTGGAAGCCTGGTGGTGTGTGAAGTTAGTGAGCCAAATGGAGTTGTTCTCCCACAAGAACCACTCGGCTGATCCTTCTTCAATATGCCCTTCACGAACATGCAGTGTTTCCTTGATTGAATTAGCTCTCACACCAATATTTGCGTCTAGAGCCTTTGCATTGAGGGCTATCTGAAAATGGCTGTGGCGCTGAAGTTGCCTGTGAATGTGGAGTTGGTGGCATGTGAAACCCGCATGTGGAGCATTCGTTTGTGTGGGATGCTCTACCAGGTTCATTTCCTAGATAATGCACTCAAAGGGCACTAAGCATAGAGTGTGAAAACTGAGTTTCCTTGAGAGCTGCTTGGAAGCCTGATGGTGTGTGAAGTTATTGAGCCAAAATGGAGTTGTTCTCCCACAAGAACCACTCGGCTGATCCTTCTTCAATATGCCCTTCACCAACATGCAGTGTTTCCTTGATTGAATTAGCTCTCACACCAATATTTGCGTCTAGAGCCTTTGCATTGAGGGCTATCTGAAAACGGCTGTGGCGCTGAAGTTGCCTGTGAATGTGGAGTTGGTGGCATGTGAAACCCGCATGTGGAGCATTCGTTTGTGTGGGATGCTCTACCAGGTTCATTCCTAGATAATGCACTCAAAGGGCACTAAGCATAGAGTGTGAAAACTGAGTTTCCTTGAGAGCTGCTTGGAAGCCTGATGGTGTGTGAAGTTAGTGAGCCAAATGGAGTTGTTCTCCCACAAGAACCACTCGGCTGATCCTTCTTCAATATGCCCTTCACCAACATGCAGTGTTTCCTTGATTGAATTAGCTCTCACACCAATATTTGCGTCTAGAGCCTTTGCAATGAGGGCTATCTGAAAACGGCTGTGGCGCTGAAGTTGCCTGTGAATGTGGAGTTGGTGGCATGTGAAACCCGCATGTGGAGCATTCGTTTGTGTGGGATGCTCTACCAGGTTCATTCCTAGATAATGCACTCAAAGGGCACTAAGCATAGAGTGTGAAAACTGAGTTTCCTTGAGAGCTGCTTGGAAGCCTGATGGTGTGTGAAGTTAGTGAGCCAAATGCAGTTGTTCTCCCCCAAGAACCACTCGGCTGATCCTTCTTCAATATGCCCTTCACGAACATGCAGTGTTTCCTTGATTGAATTAGCTCTCACACCAATATTTGCGTCTAGAGCCTTTGCATGGAGGGCTATCTGAAAACGGCTGTGGCGCTGAAGTTGCCTGTGAATGTGGAGTTGGTGGCATGTGAAACCCGCAAGTGGAGCATTCGTTTGTGTGGGATGCTCTCCAAGCTTCATTTCAGTCCTAGGCATACAAAGGGCACTAAGCATAGAGTGTGAAAACTGAGTTTCCTTGAGAGATGCTTGGAAGCCTGATGGTGTGTGAAGTTAGTGAGCCAAATGGAGTTGTTCTCCCACAAGAAACCACTCGGCTGATCCTTCTTCAATATGCCCTTCACCAACATGCAGTGTTTCCTTGATTGAATTAGCTCTCACACCAATATTTGCGTCTAGAGCCTTTGCATTGAGGGCTATCTGAAAATGGCTGTGGCGCTGAAGTTGCCTGTGAATGTGGAGTTGGTGGCATGTGAAACCCGCATGTGGAGCATTCATTTGAGTGGGATGCTCTCCAAGCTTCATTTCAGTCCTAGGCACTCAAATGGCACTAAGCATAGAGTGTGAAAACTGAGTTTCCTTGAGAGCTGCTTGGAAGCCTGATGGTGTGTGAAGTTAGTGAGCCAAATGGAGTTGTTCTCCCACAAGAACCACTCGGCTGATCCTTCTTCAATATGCCCTTCACCAACATGAAGTGTTTCCTTGATTGAATTAGCTCTCACACCAATATTTGCGTCTAGACCCTTTGCATTGAGGGCTATCTGAAAAACGGCTGTGGCGCTGAAGTTGCCTGTGAATGTGGAGTTGGTGGCATGTGAAACCCGCATGTGGAGCATTCGTTTGTGTGGGATGCTCTACCAGGTTCATTCCTAGATAATGCACTCAAAGGGCACTAAGCATAGAGTGTGAAAACTGAGTTTCCTTGAGAGCTGCTTGGAAGCCTGATGGTGTGTGAAGTTAGTGAGCCAAATGGAGTTGTTCTCCCACAAGAACCACTCGGCTGATCCTTCTTCAATATGCCCTTCACCAACATGCAGTGTTTCCTTGATTGAATTAGCTCTCACACCAATATTTGCGTCTAGAGCCTTTGCATTGAGGGCTATCTGAAAACGGCTGTGGCGCTGAAGTTGCCTGTGAATGTGGAGTTGGTGGCATGTGAAACCCGCAAGTGGAGCATTCGTTTGTGTGGGATGCTCTCCAAGCTTTATTTCAGTCCTAGGCATACAAAGGGCACTAAGCATAGAGTGTGAAAAACTGAGTTTCCTTGAGAGCTGCTTGGAAGCCTGATGGTGTGTGAAGTTAGTGAGCCAAATGGAGTTGTTCTCCCACAAGAACCACTTGGCTGATCCTTCTTCAATATGCCCCTTCACCAACATGCAGTGTTTCCTTGATTGAATTAGCTCTCACACCAATATTTGCGTCTAGAGCCTTTGCATTGAGGGCTAGCTGAAAACGGCTGTGGCGCTGAAGTTGCCTGTGAATGTGGAGTTGGTGGCATGTGAAACCCGCATGTGGAGCATTCGTTTGTGTGGGATGCTCTACCAGGTTCATTCCTAGATAATGCACTCAAAGGGCACTAAGCATAGAGTGTGAAAGCTGAGTTTCCTTGAGAGCTGCTTGGAAGCCTGATGGTGTGTGAAGTTAGTGAGCCAAATGGAGTTGTTTCTCCCACAAGAACTACTCGGCCGATCCTTCTTCAATATGCCCTTCACCAATATGCAGCGTTTCCCTTGATTGAATTAGCTCTCACACCAATATTTGCGTCTAGAGCCTTTGCATTGAGGGCTATATGAAAACGGCTGTGGCGCTGAAGTTGCCTGTGAATGTGGAGTTGGTGGCATGTGAAACCCGCATGTGGATCATTCGTTTGTGTGGGATGCTTTACCAGGTTCATTCCTAGATAATGCACTCAAAGGGCAATAAGAATAGAGTGTGAAAACTGAGTTTCCTTGAGAGCTGCTTGGAAGCCTGGTGGTGTGTGAAGTTAGTGAGCCAAATGGAGTTGTTCTCCCACAAGAACCACTCGGCTGATCCTTCTTCAATATGCCCTTCACCAACATGCAGTGTTTCCTTGATTGAATTAGCTCTCACACCAATATTTGCGTCTAGACCCTTTGCATTGAGGGCTATCTGAAAACGGCTGTGGCGCTGAAGTTGCCTGTGAATGTGGAGTTGGTGGCATGTGAAACCCGCATGTGGAGCATTCGTTTGTGTGGGATGCTCTACCAGGTTCATTCCTAGATAATGCACTCAAAGGGCAATAAGAATAGAGTGTGAAAACTGAGTTTCCTTGAGAGCTGCTTGGAAGCCTGATGGTGTGTGAAGTTAGTGAGCCAAATGGAGTTGTTCTCCCACAAGAACCACTCGGCTGATCCTTCTTCAATATGCCCTTCACCAACATGCAGTGTTTCCTTGATTGAATTAGCTCTCACACCAATATTTGTGTCTAGAGCCTTTGCATTGAGGGCTATCTGAAAACGGCTGTGGCGCTGAAGTTGCCTGTGAATGTGGAGTTGGTGGCATGTGAAACCCGCATGTGGAGCATTCGTTTGTGTGGGATGCTCTACCAGGTTCATTCCTAGATAATGCACTCAAAGGGCACTAAACATAGAGTGTGAAAACTGAGTTTCCTTGAGAGCTGCTTGGAAGCCTGATGGTGTGTGTAGTTAGTGAGCCAAATGGAGTTGTTCTCCCACAAGAACCACTCGGCTGATCCTTCTTCAATATGCCCTTCACCAACATGCAGTGTTTCCTTGATTGAATTAGCTCTCACATATCCCATATGGGCACCGGTTCTAATCCCGGCAGCTCCACTTCCCATCCAGCTCCCTGCTTGTGGCCTGGGAAAGCAGTCGAGGATGGCCCAATGCCTTGGGGACCCTGCACCCGCGTGGGAGACCCAGAAGAGGTTCCAGGTTCCCGGCTTTGGATCGGCGCGCGCCAGCCTGTTGCAGCTCACTTGGGGAGTGAATCATCGGACGGAAGATCTTCCTCTCTGTCTCTCTCCTCTCTGTATATCCGGCTTTCCAATAATAATAATAAAATCTTAAAAAAAAAGGAAAGGTAATACGTTTTAAGAAAAAAGGAGATTAAAAAGCAGAGGAGCTGGGCAGGGATTCTGAGCATGGAGATTTTGCAGCAGGTGGGAAACTGCCCCTTCCTGGGGTCAGGTAGAGAGGAGAGTGTGCTTATCAGCCTTGGAGTGGCGGTATCCTCCCAAAACACCAGGAGCTCAGTGTGCTTCCACACTAAAGCTGAATGACTTGAAAAAATGGAGGGAATGGTAAGGAAGCAAAACAGAACTCAAGGTGTACATCACAAACAACTCTTTGGTTCATGGGACTAATTGAAAACCAAAAGATTGAAGTATTGTTTTCTCAAGAAGCCACACATCTGTAACTGTTGGAAACTTGAAGCCACCAAGCTTCTATAAGCCAGAGGTGAACAAAGAAACTCCCCCAAGGCAAAGCTTGTCCCTCAACTTCATCAGTTGTGCCAAGGAAGATAATGGATGGGGGAAAGAAGTCTCTCAGAGATATCGAAGGGCAAGAACAATGATCAAAAAATATTGCCTCAGCTAGGCCCCATTGAGGAAATTCTCACAGCACAAACGCAGAGCACCTCTAGGAGTCTACCTCTGGGGACATTGGAAGGCTGTGATATAAACAGAGATGGAACTTTCTTGGTAACTGAAGTAAAGGAACTATTGATAAATACAATAGGGATGAACTCCAAAACCTTCAGGTCCAGTGAGAAATGGCAAAGAGGCACATAAATTCACTTACACAATGTTCTAGAATAGTAAAACTGATTAATACTTTCAGAAACCTTGGTTAGACAGAGACTAGCTGCCAAGGGATAGGAAGGAACCTTTGGGGTACAAGTGAATATTTTAACATACATGGGGCCATAGATGGGGCTGCTTGAGGGTATATAATTATCCATACTCTTCGAGTCCAGTTCCCAAGGTCCATGCTTTCTC
>NW_026700491.1:0-104733 GCF_030435755.1 Ochotona princeps | reverse complement strand
GTGTGAAAACTGAGTTTCCTTGAGAGCTGCTTGGAAGCCTGATGGTGTGTGAAGTTAGTGAGCCAAATGGAGTTGTTCTCCCACAAGAACCACTCGGCTGATCCTTCTTCAATATGCCCTTCACCAACATGCAGTGTTTCCTTGATTGAATTAGCTCTCACACCAATATTTGCGTCTAGAGCCTTTGCATTGAGGGCTATCTGAAAACGGCTGTGGCGCTGAAGTTGCCTGAGAATGTGGAGTTGGTGGCAGGTGAAACCCGCATGTGGAGCATTCGTTTGTGTGGGATGATCTACCAGGTTCATTCCTAGATAATGCACTCAAAGGGCACTAAGCATAGAGTGTGAAAACTGAGTTTCCTGGAGAGCTGCTTGGAAGCCTGATGGTGTGTGAAGTTAGTGAGCCAAATGGAGTTGTTCTCCCACAAGAACCACTCGGCTGATCCTTCTTCAATATGCCCTTCACCAACAGGCACTGTTTCCTTGATTGAATTAGCTCTCACACCAATATTTGCGTCTAGAGCCTTTGCATTGAGGGCTATCTGAAAACGGCTGTGGCGCTGAAGTTGCCTGTGAATGTGGAGTTGGTGGAATGTGAAACCCGCATGTGGAGCATTCGTTTGTGTGGGATGCTCTACCAGGATCATTCCTAGATAATACACTCAAAGGGCACTAAGCATAGAGTGTGAAAACTGAGTTTCCTTGAGAGCTGCTTGGAAGCCTGATGGTGTGTGAAGTTAGTGAGCCAAATGGAGTTGTTCTCCCACAAGAACCACTCGGCTGATCCTTCTTCAATATGCCCATCACCAACATGCAGTGTTTCCTTGATTGAATTAGCTCTCACAACAATATTTGCGTCTAGAGCCTTTGCATTGAGGGTTATCTGAAAACGGCTGTGGCGCTGAAGTTGCCTGTGAATGTGGAGTTGGTGGCATGTGAAACCCGCATGTGGAGCATTCGTTTGTGTGGGATGCTCTACCTGGTTCAATCCTAGATAATGGACTCAAAGGGCACTAAGCATAGAGTGTGAAAACTGAGTTTCCTTGAGAGCTGCTTGGAAGCCTGATGGTGTGTGAAGTTAGTGAGCCAAATGGAGTTGTTCTCCCACAAGAACCACTTGGCTGATCCTTCTTCAATATGCCCTTCACCAACATGCAGTGTTTCCTTGATTGAAATGGGTCTCAAACAATATTTGCGTCTAGAGCCTTTGCATTGAGGGCTATCTGAAAACGGCTGTGGCGCTGAAGTTGCCTGTGAATGTGGAGTTGGTGGCATGTGAAACCCGCATGTGGAGCATTCGTTTCTGTGGGATGCTCAACAAGCTTCTTTTCAGTCCTAGGCACTCAAAGGGCACTAAGCATAGAGTGTGAAAACTGAGTTTCCTTGAGAGCTGCTTGGAAGCCTGATGGTGTGTGAAGTTAGTGAGCCAAATGGAGTTGTTCTCCCACAAGAACCACTCGGCTGATCCTTCTTCAATATGCCCTTAACTAACAGGCTGTGTTTCCTGGATTGAATTAGCTCTCACACCAATATTTGCGTCTAGAGCCTCTGCATTGAGGGCTATCTGAAAACGGCTGTGGCGCTGAAGTTGCCTGAGAATGTGGAGTTGGTGGCATGTGAAACCCGCATGTGGAGCATTCGTTAGTGTGGGATGCTCACCAAGCTTCATTTCAGTCCTAGGCACTCAAAGGGCACTAACCATAGAGTGTGAAAACTGAGTTTCCTTGAGAGCTGCTTGGAAGCCTGATGGTGTGTGAAGTTAGTGAGCCAAATGGAGTTGTTCTCCCACAAGAACCACTCGGCTGATCCTTCTTCAATATGCCCTTCACCAACATGCAGTGTTTCCTTGATTGAATTAGCTCTCACACCAATATTTGCGTCTAGAGCCTTTGCATTGAGGGCTATCTGAAAATGGCTGTGGCGCAGAAGTTGCCTGTGAATGTGGAGTTGGTGGCATGTGAAATCTTCATGTGGAACATTCGTTTGTGTGGGATGCTCACCAAGCTTCATTTCAGTCCTAGGCACTCAAAGGGCACTAAGCATAGAGTGTGAAAACTGAGTTTCCTTGAGAGCTGCTTGGAAGCCTGATGGTGTGTGAAGTTAGTGAGCCAAATGGAGTTGTTCTCCCACAAGAACCACTCGGCTGATCCTTCTTCAATATGCCCTTCACCAACATGCACTGTTTCCTTGATTGAATTAGCTCTCACACCAATATTTGCATCTAGGGCCTTTGCATTGAGGGTTATCTGAAAACGGCTGTGGCGCTGAAGTTGCCTGAGAATGTGGAGTTGGTGGCATGTGAAACCCGCATGTGGAGCATTCGTTTGTGTGGGATGCTCAACAAGCTTCTTTTCAGTCCTAGGCACTCAAAGGGCACTAAGCATAGAGTGTGAAAACTGAGTTTCCTTGAGAGCTGCTTGGAAGCCTGATGGTGTGTGAAGTTAGTGAGCCAAATGGAGTTGTTCTCCCACAAGAACCACTCGGCTGATCCTTCTTCAATATGCCCTTCACCAACATGCAGTGTTTCCTTGATTGAATTATCTCTCACACCAATATTTGCATCTAGAGCCTTTGCATTGAGGGCTATCTGAAAACGGCTGTGGCGCTGAAGTTGCCTGAGAATGTGGAGTTGGTGGCATGTGAAACCCGCATGTGGAGCATTGGTTTGTGTGGGATGCTCTACCTGGTTCAATCCTAGATAATGGACTCAAAAGGCACTAAGCATAGAGTGTGAAAACTGAGTTTCCTTGAGAGCTGCTTGTAAGCCTGATGGTGTGTGAAGTTAGTGAGCCAAATGGAGTTGTTCTCCCACAAGATCCACTCGGCTGAACCTTCTTCAATATGCCCTTCACCAACATGCAGTGTTTCCTTGATTGAATTAGCTCTCACACCAATATTTGGGTCTAGAGCCTTTGCATTGAGGGCTATCTGAAAATGGCTGTGGCGCTGAAGTTGCCTGTGAATGTGGAGTTGGTGGCATGTGAAACCCGCATGTGGAGCATTCGTTTGTGTGGGATGCTCACCAAGCTTCATTTCAGTCCTAGGCACTCAAAGGGCACTAAGCATAGAGTGTGAAAACTGAGTTTCCTTGAGAGCTGCTTGGAAGCCTGATGGTGTGTGAAGTTAGTGAGCCAAATGGAGTTGTTCTCCCACAAGAACCACTCGGCTGATCCTTCTTCAATATGCCCTTTACCAACATGCAGTGTTTCCTTGATTGAATTAGCTCTCACACCAATATTTGCGTCTAGAGCCTTTGCATTGAAGGCTATCTGAAAATGGCTGTGGCGCTGAAGTTGCCTGTGAATGTGGAGTTGGTGGCATGTGAAACCCGCATGTGGAGCATTCGTTTGTGTGGGATGCTCTACAGGTTCATTCCTAGATAATGCACTCAAAGGGCACTAAGCATAGAGTGTGAAAACTGAGTTTCCTTGAGAGCTGCTTGTAAGCCTGATGGTGTGTGATGTTAGTGAGCCAAATGGAGTTGTTCTCCCACAAGAACCACTCGGCTGATCCTTCTTCAATATGCCCTTCACCAACATGCAGTGTTTCCTTGATTGAATTAGCTCTCACACCAATATTTGCGTCTAGGGCCTTTGCATTGAGGGCTATCTGAAAATGGCTGTGGCGCTGAAGTTGCCTGTGAATGTGGAGTTGGTGGCATGTGAAACCTGCATGTGGAGCATTCGTTTGTGTGGGATGCTCACCAAGCTTCATTTCAGTCCTAGGCACTCAAAGGGCACTAAGCATAGAGTGTGAAAACTGAGTTTCCTTGAGAGCTGCTTGGAAGCCTGATGGTGTGTGAAGTTAGTGAGCCAAATGGAGTTGTTCTCCCACAAGAACCACTCGGCTGATCCTTCTTCAATATGCCCTTCACCAACATGCAGTGTTTCCTTGATTGAATTAGCTCTCACACCAATATTTGCGTCTAGAGCCTTTGCATTGAGGGCTATCTGAAAACGGCTGTGGCGCTGAAGTTGCCTGAGAATGTGGAGTTGGTGGCAGGTGAAACCCGCATGTGGAGCATTCGTTTGTGTGGGATGATCTACCAGGTTCATTCCTAGATAATGCACTCAAAGGGCACTAAGCATAGAGTGTGAAAACTGAGTTTCCTGGAGAGCTGCTTGGAAGCCTGATGGTGTGTGAAGTTAGTGAGCCAAATGGAGTTGTTCTCCCACAAGAACCACTCGGCTGATCCTTCTTCAATATGCCCTTCACCAACAGGCACTGTTTCCTTGATTGAATTAGCTCTCACACCAATATTTGCGTCTAGAGCCTTTGCATTGAGGGCTATCTGAAAACGGCTGTGGCGCTGAAGTTGCCTGTGAATGTGGAGTTGGTGGAATGTGAAACCCGCATGTGGAGCATTCGTTTGTGTGGGATGCTCTACCAGGATCATTCCTAGATAATACACTCAAAGGGCACTAAGCATAGAGTGTGAAAACTGAGTTTCCTTGAGAGCTGCTTGGAAGCCTGATGGTGTGTGAAGTTAGTGAGCCAAATGGAGTTGTTCTCCCACAAGAACCACTCGGCTGATCCTTCTTCAATATGCCCATCACCAACATGCAGTGTTTCCTTGATTGAATTAGCTCTCACAACAATATTTGCGTCTAGAGCCTTTGCATTGAGGGTTATCTGAAAACGGCTGTGGCGCTGAAGTTGCCTGTGAATGTGGAGTTGGTGGCATGTGAAACCCGCATGTGGAGCATTCGTTTGTGTGGGATGCTCTACCTGGTTCAATCCTAGATAATGGACTCAAAGGGCACTAAGCATAGAGTGTGAAAACTGAGTTTCCTTGAGAGCTGCTTGGAAGCCTGATGGTGTGTGAAGTTAGTGAGCCAAATGGAGTTGTTCTCCCACAAGAACCACTCGGCTGATCCTTCTTCAATATGCCCTTAACTAACAGGCTGTGTTTCCTTGATTCAATTAGCTCTCACACAAATATTTGCGTCTAGAACATCTGCATTGAGGGCTATCTGAAAACGGCTGTGGCGCTGAAGTTGCCTGTGAATGTGGAGTTGGTGGCATGTGAAACCCGCATGTGGAGCATTCGTTTGTGTGGGATGCTCACCAAGCTTCATTTCAGTCCCAGGCACTCAAAGGGCACTAAGCATAGAGTGTGAAAACTGAGTTTCCTTGAGAGCTGCTTGGAAGCCTGATGGTGTGTGAAGTTAGTGAGCCAAATGGAGTTGTTCTCCCACAAGAACCACTCGGCTGATCCTTTTCAATATGCCCTTCACCAACATGCAGTGTTTCCTGGATTGAATTAGCTCTCACACCAATATTTGCGTCTAGAGCCTCTGCATTGAGGGCTATCTGAAAACGGCTGTGGCGCTGAAGTTGCCTGAGAATGTGGAGTTGGTGGCATGTGAAACCCGCATGTGGAGCATTCGTTAGTGTGGGATGCTCACCAAGCTTCATTTCAGTCCTAGGCACTCAAAGGGCACTAACCATAGAGTGTGAAAACTGAGTTTCCTTGAGAACTGCTTGGAAGCCTGATGGTGTGTGAAGTTAGTGAGCCAAATGGAGTTGTTCTCCAACAAGAACCACTCGGCTGATCCTTCTTCAATATGCCCTTCACCAACATGCAGTGTTTCCTTGATTGAATTAGCTCTCACACCAATATTTGCGTCTAGAGCCTTTGCATTGAGGGCTATCTGAAAATTGCTGTGGCGCAGAAGTTGCCTGTGAATGTGGAGTTGGTGGCATGTGAAATCTTCATGTGGAACATTCGTTTGTGTGGGATGCTCACCAAGCTTCATTTCAGTCCTAGGCACTCAAAGGGCACTAAGCATAGAGTGTGAAAACTGAGTTTCCTTGAGAGCTGCTTGGAAGCCTGATGGTGTGTGAAGTTAGTGAGCCAAATGGAGTTGTTCTCCCACAAGAACCACTCGGCTGATCCTTCTTCAATATGCCCTTCACCAACATGCAGTGTTTCCTTGATTGAATTAGCTCTCACACCAATATTTGCATCTAGGGCCTTTGCATTGAGGGTTATCTGAAAACGGCTGTGGCGCTGAAGTTGCCTGAGAATGTGGAGTTGGTGGCATGTGAAACCCGCATGTGGAGCATTCGTTTGTGTGGGATGCTCAACAAGCTTCTTTTCAGTCCTAGGCACTCAAAGGGCACTAAGCATAGAGTGTGAAAACTGAGTTTCCTTGAGAGCTGCTTGGAAGCCTGATGGTGTGTGAAGTTAGTGAGCCAAATGGAGTTGTTCTCCCACAAGAACCACTCGGCTGATCCTTCTTCAATATGCCCTTCACCAACATGCAGTGTTTCCTTGATTGAATTATCTCTCACACAAATATTTGCATCTAGAGCCTTTGCATTGAGGGCTATCTGAAAACGGCTGTGGCGCTGAAGTTGCCTGAGAATGTGGAGTTGGTGGCATGTGAAACCCGCATGTGGAGCATTGGTTTGTGTGGGATGCTCTACCTGGTTCAATCCTAGATAATGGACTCAAAAGGCACTAAGCATAGAGTGTGAAAACTGAGTTTCCTTGAGAGCTGCTTGGAAGCCTGATGGTGTGTGAAGTTAGTGAGCCAAATGGAGTTGTTCTCCCACAAGATCCACTCGGCTGATCCTTCTTCAATATGCCCTTCACCAACATGCAGTGTTTCCTTGATTGAATTAGCTCTCACACCAATATTTGGGTCTAGAGCCTTTGCATTGAGGGCTATCTGAAAATGGCTGTGGCGCTGAAGTTGCCTGTGAATGTGGAGTTGGTGGCATGTGAAACCCGCATGTGGAGCATTCGTTTGTGTGGGATGCTCACCAAGCTTCATTTCAGTCCTAGGCACTCAAAGGGCACTAAGCATAGAGTGTGAAAACTGAGTTTCCTTGAGAGCTGCTTGTAAGCCTGATGGTGTGTGAAGTTAGTGAGCCAAATGGAGTTGTTCTCCCACAAGAACCACTCGGCTGATCCTTCTTCAATATGCCCTTTACCAACATGCACTGTTTCCTTGATAGAATTAGCTCTCACACCAATATTTGCGTCTAGAGCCTTTGCATTGAGGGCTATCTGAAAACGGCTGTGGCGCTGATGTTGCCTGAGAATGTGGAGTTGGTGGCATGTGAAACCCGCATGTGGAGCATTCGCTTGTGTGGGATGTTCTACCAAGTTGATTCCTAGATAATGGACTCAAAGGGCACTAAACATAGAGTGTGAAAACTGAGATTCCTTGAGAGCTGCTTGGAAGCCTGATGGTGTGTGAAGTTAGGGAGCCAGATGGAGTTGTTCTCCCACAAGAACCACTCGGCAGATCCTTCTTCAATATGCCCTTCACCAACATGCAGTGTTTCCTTGATTGAATTAGCTCTCACACCAACATTTGCGTCTAGAGCCTTTGCATTGAGGGCTATCTGAAAATGGCTGTGGCGCTGAAGTTGCCTGAGAATGTGGAGTTGGTGGCATGTGAAACCCGCATGTGGAGCATTCGTTTGTGTGGGATGCTCTACCTGGTTCAATCCTAGATAATGCACTCAAAGGGCACTAAGCATAGAGTGTGAAAACTGAGTTTCCTTGAGAGCTGCTTGGAAGCCTGATGGTGTGTGAAGTTAGTGTATCAAATGGAGTTGTTCTCCCACAAGAACCACTCGGCTGATCCTTCTTCAATATGCCCTTCACCAACATGCAGTGTTTCCTTGATTGAATTTGCTCTCACACCAATATTTGCGTCTAGAGCCTTTGCATTGAGGGCTATCTGAAAATGGCTGTGGCGCTGAAGTTGCCTGTGAATGTGGAGTTGGTGGCATGTGAAATCTTCATGTGGAGCATTCGTTTGTGTGGGATGCTCAACAAGCTTCTTTTCAGTCCTAGGCACTCAAAGGGCACTAAGCATAGAGTGTGAAAACTGAGTTTCCTTGAGAGCTGCTTGGAAGCCTGATGCTGTGTGAAGTTAGTGAGCCAAATGGAGTTGTTCTCCCACAAGAACCACTCGGCTGATCCTTCTTCAATATGCCCTTCACCAACATGCAGTGTTTCCTTGATTGAATTAGCTCTCACACCAATATTTGCGTCTAGGGCCTTTGCATTGAGGGTTATCTGAAAACGGCTGTGGCGCTGAAGTTGCCTGTGAATGTGGAGTTGGTGGCATGTGAAACCCGCATGTGGAGCATTCGTTTGTGTGGGATGCTCAACAAGCTTCTTTTCAGTCCTAGGCACTCAAAGGGCACTAAGCATAGAGTGTGAAAACTGAGTTTCCTTGAGAGCTGCTTGGAAGCCTGATGGTGTGTGAAGTTAGTGAGCCAAATGGAGTTGTTCTCCCACAAGAACCACTCGGCTGATCCTTCTTCAATATGCCCTTCACCAACATGCAGTGTTTCCTTGATTGAATTAGCTCTCACACCAATATTTGCGTCTAGAGCCTTTGCATTGAGGGCTATCTGAAAACGGCTGTGGCGCTGAAGTTGCCTGAGAATGTAGACTTGGTGGCATGTGAAACCTGCATGTGGAGCATTCGTTTGTGTGGGATGCTCTACCTGGTTCAATCCTAGATAATGCACTCAAAGGGCACTAAGCATAGAGTGTGAAAACTGAGTTTCCTTGAGAGCTGCTTGGAAGCCTGATGGTGTGTGAAGTTAGTGTATCAAATGGAGTTGTTCTCCCACAAGAACCACTCGGCTGATCCTTCTTCAATATGCCCTTCACCAACATGCAGTGTTTCCTTGATTGAATTAGCTCTCACACCAATATTTGCGTCTAGAGCCTTTGCATTGAGGGCTATCTGAAAATGGCTGTGGCGCAGAAGTTGCCTGTGAATGTGGAGTTGGTGGCATGTGAAACCCGCATGTGGAGCATTCGTTTCTATGGGATGCTCACCAAGCTTCATTTCAGTCCTAGGCACTCAAAGGGCACTAAGCATAGAGTGTGAAAACTGAGTTTCCTTGAGAGCTGCTTGGAAGCCTGATGGTGTGTGAAGTTAGTGAGCCAAATGGAGTTGTTCTCCCACAAGAACCACTCGGCTGATCCTTCTTCAATATGCCCTTCACCAACATGCAGTGTTCCCTTGATTGAATTAGCTCTCACACCAACATTTGCGTCTAGAGCCTTTGCATTGAGGGCTATCTGAAAACGGCTGTGGCGCTGAAGTTGCCTGTGAATGTGGAGTTGGTGGCATGTGAAACCCGCATGTGGAGCATTCGTTTGTGTGGGATGCTCTACCAGGTTCAATCCTAGATAATGGACTCAAAGGGCACTAAGCATAGAGTGTGAAAACTGAGTTTCCTTGAAAGCTGCTTGGAAGCCTGATGGTGTGTGAAGTTAGTGAGCCAAATGGAGTTGTTCTCCCACAAGAACCACTCGGCTGATCCTTCTTCAATATGCCCTTCACAACATGCACTGTTTCCTTGATTGAATTAGCTCTCACACCAATATTTGCGTCTAGATTCTTTGCATTGAGGGCTATCTGAAAACGGCTGTGGCGCTGAAGTTGCCTGTGAATGTGGAGTTGGTGGCATGTGAAACCCGCATGTGGAGCATTCGTTTGTGTGTGATGCTCACCAAGCTTCATTTCAGTCCTAGGCACTCAAAGGGCACTAATCATTGAGTGTGAAAACTGAGTTTCCTTGAGAGCTGCTTGGAAGCCTGATGGTGTGTGAAGTTAGTGAGCCAAATGGAGTTGTTCTCCCACAAGAACCACTCGGCTGATCCTTCTTCAATATGCCCTTCACCAACATGCAGTGTTTCCTTGATTGAAATGGGTCTCAAACAATATTTGCGTCTAGAGCCTTTGCATTGAGGGCTATCTGAAAACGGCTGTGGCGCTGAAGTTGCCTGTGAATGTGAAGTTGGTGGCATGTGAAATCTTCATGTGGAGCATTCGTTTGTGTGGGATGCTCAACAAGCTTCTTTTCAGTCCTAGGCACTCAAACGGCACTAAGCATAGAGTGTGAAAACTGAGTTTCCTTGAGCGCTGCTTGGAAGCCTGATGGTGTGTGAAGTTAGTGAGCCAAATGGAGTTGTTCTCCCACAAGAACCACTCGGCTGATCCTTCTTCAATATGCCCTTCACTAACAGACTGTGTTTCCTTGATTGAATTAGCTCTCACACAAATATTTGCGTCTAGAACATCTGCATTGAGGGCTATCTGAAAACGGCTGTGGCGCTGAAGTTGCCTGTGAATGTGGTTTTGGTGGCATGTGAAACCCGCATGTGGAGCATTCTTTTGTGTGGGATGCTCACCAAGCTTCATTTCAGTCCTAGGCACTCAAAGGGCACTAAGCATAGAGTGTGAAAACTGAGATTCCTTGAGAGCTGCTTGGAAGCCTGATGGTGTGTGAAGTTAGTGAGCCAAATGGAGTTGTTCTCCCACAAGAACCACTCGGCTGATCCTTCTTCAATATGCCCTTCACCAACATGCAGTGTTTCCTTGATTGAATTAGCTCTCACACCAACATTTGCGTCTAGAGCCTTTGCATTGAGGGCTATCTGAAAATGGCTGTGGTGCTGAAGTTGCCTGTGAATGTGGAGTTGGTGGCATGTGAAACCCGCATGTGGAGCATTCGGTTGTGTGGGATGCTCACCATGTATCATTTCAGTCCTAGGCACTCAAAGGGCACTAAGCATAGAGTGTGAAAACTGAGTTTCCTTGAGAGCTGCTTGGAAGCCTGATGGTGTGTGAAGTTAGTGAGCCAAATGGAGTTGTTCTCCCACAAGAACCACTCGGCTGATCCTTCTTCAATATGCCCTTCACCAACATGCAGTGTTTCCTTGATTGAATTAGCTCTCACACCAATATTTGCGTCTAGAGCCTCTGCATTGAGGGCTATCTGAAAACGGCTGTGGCGCTGAAGTTGCCTGTGAATGTGGAGTTGGTGGCATGTGAAACCCGCATGTGGAGCATTCGTTTGTGTGGGATGCTCACCAAGCTTCATTTCAGTCCTAGGCACTCAAAGGGCACTAAGCATAGAGTGTGAAAACTGAGTTTCCTTGAGAGCTGCTTGGAAGCCTGATGGTGTGTGAAGTTAGTGAGCCAAATGGAGTTGTTCTCCCACAAAAACCACTCGGCTGATCCTTCTTCAATATGCCCTTCACCAACATGCAGTGTTTCCTTGATTGAATTAGCTCTCACACCAATATTTGCGTCTAGAGCCTTTGCATTGAGGGCTATCTGAAAATGGCTGTGGCGCTGAAGTTGCCTGTGAATGTGGAGTTGGTGGCATGAGAAATCTTCATGTGGAACATTCGTTTGTGTGGGATGCTCAACAAGCTTCTTTTCAGTCCTAGGCACTCAAAGGGCACTAAGCATAGAGTGTGAAAACTGAGTTTCCTTGAGAGCTGCTTGGAAGCCTAATGGTGTGTGAAGTTAGTGAGCCAAATGGAGTTGTTCTCCCACAAGAACCACTCGGCTGATCCTTCTTCAATATGCCCTTCACCAACATGCAGTGTTTCCTTGATTGAATTAGCTCTCACACCAATATAGGCGTCTAGGGCCTTTGCATTGAGGGTTATCTGAAAACGGCTGTGGCGCTGAAGTTGCCTGTGAATGTGGACTTGGTGGAATGTGAAAACTGAATGTGGAGCATTCGTTTGTGTGGGATGCTCTACCAAGTTTATTCCTTGATAATTCACTGAAAGGGCACTAAACATAGAGTGTGAAAACTGAGTTTCCTTGAGAGCTGCTTGGAAGCCTGATGGTGTGTGAAGTTAGTGAGCCAAATGGAGTTGTTCTCCCACAAGAACCACTCGGCTGATCCTTCTTCAATATGCCCTTCACCAACATGCAGTGTTTCCTTGATTGAATTAGCTCTCACACCAATATTTGCGTCTAGAGCCTTTGCATTGAGAGCTATCTGAAAACGGCTGTGGCGCTGAAGTTGCCTGAGAATGTGGAGTTGGTGGCATGTGAAACCCGCATGTGGAGCATTCGTTTGTGTGGAATGCTCTACCAGGTGCAATTCTAGATAATGCACTCAAAGGGCACTAAGCATAGAGTGTGAAAATTGAGTTTCCTTGAGAGCTGCTTGGAAGCCTGATGGTGTGTGAAGTTAGTGAGCCAAATGGAGTTGTTCTCCCACAAGAACCACTCGGCTGATCCTTCTTCAATATGCCCTTCACTAACAGGCTGTGTTTCCTTGATTGAATTAGCTCTCACACAAATATTTGCGTCTAGAACATCTGCATTGAGGGCTATCTGAAAACGGCTGTGGCGCTGAAGTTGCCTGTGAATGTGGTTTTGGTGGCATGTGAAACCCGCATGTGGAGCATTCGTTTGTGTGGGATGCTCACCAAGCTTCATTTCAGTCCTAGGCACTCAAAGGGCACTAAGCATAGAGTGTGAAAACTGAGATTCCTTGAGAGCTGCTTGGAAGCCTGATGGTGTGTGAAGTTAGTGAGCCAAATGGAGTTGTTCTCCCACAAGAACCACTCGGCTGATCCTTCTTCAATATGCCCTTCACCAACATGCAGTGTTCCCTTGATTGAATTAGCTCTCACACCAACATTTGCGTCTAGAGCCTTTGCATTGAGGGCTATCTGAAAACGGCTGTGGCGCTGAAGTTGCCTGTGAATGTGGAGTTGGTGGCATGTGAAACCCGCATGTGGAGCATTCGTTTGTGTGGGATGCTCTACCAGGTTCAATCCTAGATAATGGACTCAAAGGGCACTAAGCATAGAGTGTGAAAACTGAGTTTCCTTGAAAGCTGCTTGGAAGCCTGATGGTGTGTGAAGTTAGTGAGCCAAATGGAGTTGTTCTCCCACAAGAACCACTCGGCTGATCCTTCTTCAATATGCCCTTCACAACATGCACTGTTTCCTTGATTGAATTAGCTCTCACACCAATATTTGCGTCTAGATTCTTTGCATTGAGGGCTATCTGAAAACGGCTGTGGCGCTGAAGTTGCCTGTGAATGTGGAGTTGGTGGCATGTGAAACCCGCATGTGGAGCATTCGTTTGTGTGTGATGCTCACCAAGCTTCATTTCAGTCCTAGGCACTCAAAGGGCACTAAGCATAGAGTGTGAAAACTGAGTTTCCTTGAGAGCTGCTTGGAAGCCTGATGGTGTGTGAAGTTAGTGAGCCAAATGGAGTTGTTCTCCCACAAGAACCACTCGGCTGATCCTTCTTCAATATGCCCTTCACCAACATGCAGTGTTTCCTTGATTGAAATGGGTCTCAAACAATATTTGCGTCTAGAGCCTTTGCATTGAGGGCTATCTGAAAACGGCTGTGGCGCTGAAGTTGCCTGTGAATGTGGAGTTGGTGGCATGTGAAACCCGCATGTGGAGCATTCGGTTGTGTGGGATGCTCACCATGTATCATTTCGGTCCTAGGCACTCAAAGGGCACTAAGCATAGAGTGTGAAAACTGAGTTTCCTTGAGAGCTGCTTGGAAGCCTGATGGTGTGTGAAGTTAGTGAGCCAAATGGAGTTGTTCTCCCACAAGAACCACTCGGCTGATCCTTCTTCAATATGCCCTTCACCAACATGCAGTGTTTCCTTGATTGAATTAGCTCTCACACCAATATTTGCGTCTAGAGCCTCTGCATTGAGGGCTATCTGAAAACGGCTGTGGCGCTGAAGTTGCCTGTGAATGTGGAGTTGGTGGCATGTGAAACCCGCATGTGGAGCATTCGTTTGTGTGGGATGCTCACCAAGCTTCATTTCAGTCCTAGGCACTCAAAGGGCACTAAGCATAGAGTGTGAAAACTGAGTTTCCTTGAGAGCTGCTTGGAAGCCTGATGGTGTGTGAAGTTAGTGAGCCAAATGGAGTTGTTCTCCCACAAAAACCACTCGGCTGATCCTTCTTCAATATGCCCTTCACCAACATGCAGTGTTTCCTTGATTGAATTAGCTCTCACACCAATATTTGCGTCTAGAGCCTTTGCATTGAGGGCTATCTGAAAACGGCTGTGGCGCTGAAGTTGCCTGAGAATGTGGAGTTTTTGGCATGTGAAACCTGCATGTGGAGCATTCGTTTGTGTGGGATGCTCTACCAGTTTCATTTCTACATAATGCACTCAAAGGGCACTAAGCATAGAGTGTGAAAACTGAGTTTCCTTGAGAGCTGCTTGGAAGCCTGATGGTGTGTGAAGTTAGTGAGCCAAATGGAGTTGTTCTCCCACAAGAACCACTCGGCTGATCCTTCTTCAATATGCCCTTCACCAACATGCAGTGTTTCCTTGATTGAATTAGCTCTCACACCAATATTTGCGTCTAGAGCCTTTGCATTGAGGGCTATCTGAAAATGGCTGTGGCGCTGAAGTTGCCTGTGAATGTGGAGTTGGTGGCATGTGAAACCCGCATGTGGAGCATTCGTTTGTGTGGGATGCTCACCAAGCTTCATTTCAGTCCTAGGCACTCAAAGGGCACTAAGCATAGAGTGTGAAAACTGAGTTTCCTTGAGAGCTGCTTGGAAGCCTGATGGTGTGTGAAGTTAGTGAGCCAAATGGAGTTGTTCTCTCACAAGAACCACTCGGCTGATCCTTCTTCAATATGCCCTTCACCAACATGCAGTGTTTCCTTGATTGAATTAGCTCTCACACCAATATTTGCGTCTAGAGCCTTTGCATTGAGGGCTATCTGAAAATGGCTGTGGCGCTGAAGTTGCCTGTGAATGTGGAGTTGGTGGCATGTGAAATCTTCATGTGGAACATTCGTTTGTGTGGGATGCTCACCAAGCTTCTTTTCAGTCCTAGGCACTCAAAGGGCACTAAGCATAGAGTGTGAAAACTGAGTTTCCTTGAGAGCTGCTTGGAAGCCTAATGGTGTGTGAAGTTAGTGAGCCAAATGGAGTTGTTCTCCCACAAGAACCACTCGGCTGATCCTTCTTCAATATGCCCTTCACCAACATGCAGTGTTTCCTTGATTGAATTAGCTCTCACACCAATATAGGCGTCTAGGGCCTTTGCATTGAGGGTTATCTGAAAACGGCTGTGGCGCTGAAGTTGCCTGTGAATGTGGACTTGGTGGAATGTGAAAACTGAATGTGGAGCATTCGTTTGTGTGGGATGCTCTACCAAGTTTATTCCTTGATAATTCACTGAAAGGGCACTAAACATAGAGTGTGAAAACTGAGTTTCCTTGAGAGCTGCTTGGAAGCCTGATGGTGTGTGAAGTTAGTGAGCCAAATGGAGTTGTTCTCCCACAAGAACCACTCGGCTGATCCTTCTTCAATATGCCCTTCACCAACATGCAGTGTTTCCTTGATTGAATTAGCTCTCACACCAATATTTGCGTCTAGAGCCTTTCCATTGAGAGCTATCTGAAAACGGCTGTGGCGCTGAAGTTGCCTGAGAATGTGGAGTTGGTGGCATGTGAAACCCGCATGTGGAGCATTCGTTTGTGTGGAATGCTCTACCAGGTGCAATTCTAGATAATGCACTCAAAGGGCACTAAGCATAGAGTGTGAAAATTGAGTTTCCTTGAGAGCTGCTTGGAAGCCTGATGGTGTGTGAAGTTAGTGAGCCAAATGGAGTTGTTCTCCCACAAGAACCACTCGGCTGATCCTTCTTCAATATGCCCTGTTGGCAGCACTGCACGAGTGCCCTGCCCTAAAATAATGACTGGTTCAAGGCCAGAAGGCAGCAGGAAGACAGAAGGTCATAGGTGAGGCGGATCTGCCTCCTTTCCAGGGCATGGCCAGTCAGGTAGCACCCAGTGGACCCACGGGAATGCAAGTGATGAGAGTGAGAGCTGAAATTGCTATGGCAATAAGTATAGTTATTGTTATTTTATAGGCTAGCCTGTTTTTGCAATTTTTTGGAGCACAGAAAATGTAGCTGTTTTAGCCGCTTCTATAATTTTTAGCTAGAGGAATTAAGGATGCTTTTATTAAAGAAAAATGTTTTTGATTATCGTTTTATTTATGGGGTTGCAAGGTCTATAGTTGTAGGGGGATTTAATATTTGTAATTTTTGTTTTTAGAATTATATTTTTTCCCTTGTAAACTATTTTCCCATCGAATAATGGGCAAGTTGTAGAAATAGAAATGTGGTAGGAATGTACTACTGATTAGCAGGTAATCGCATGTGCCTTGGCCTTGGAGTCCTGGCTGCCGCTCCATGGCTACTGTTGAAGAATGAATAATGGCTTGCTTTGAAGAATATGAATACAGTGTTTTAAAGAATTATCTCTGGGGACACCTGCTTAGCCCTGAAGTGCAGACGGAATGACCGAATGTCTGTACATGCCCCCTTAGTCTTGAAGTAAAAAAATAGAACAATTAGTTGCTTGTGCAGAAGCTTGTGAGGTTTTGAGTAAATGAAAAGGACAGCTTTTTCTTGGGCTGTGGTGAGAACGCATCAAGTGTCAGTGTCTGTCTTTCTTTATCGCCGACTCCACGCACCCTTCCCGAGCTCCGAACTCTCGGCTGGAGCTGGACTCCGGCAAGTGGCGCCTAACGTGAGGGCTCGACGAAGGTAGGTCTTTTCTTTCTTTCTGTTTGCGGCGTGGATAGGACTTCACCCAGGGTGCTGCAGGCCCCCTGACAGAAGGTCAGGTTAGGAGGGGTGAATAGTCAGAACATTTCTTGAGAAGTTTTGTACCCTCTGTTGCTAAAGAGTAAAAATGGGACAGAGTGCATCTAGCGACAGAAGCCTGTACGCTGATATTATTAAGCATACTTTACAAAAGAAAGGCATTAAGGTTAGTAAAAAAGAGCTTTCAGGATTTTTGCAGTTTATACGGACAATTAGTCCTTGGTTCCCGGAGGAAGGAACTTTAGATTTACAGACATGGGATCAGGTAGGGAATGACATAAAGAGGTGGTATCGCAGCCACGGGGGGGCTGACATGCCTTCCTCAGCCTATGCTATTTGGACAATATTGAGACAGACACTGGATACGGGGACAGATGCTTATGCCCCGTCCCCTCAGGAACACACTCCCTTGATTAACCGTAAAAAGGAAGGCTCAGGCTCTACTTATGGCTCTATGGAAAGTGTCTGTCCTGAAGATAAGGTAAATTATTCTAAAAATGACCAGGAAGGCTTAACAGGTGAAGAAGAAGATCTTTCAAAAATAGAGACACTTAGATCAGAAGTTAAGGATTGTGAAGAAGGGCAAACAGTTGAGTTACGCGATAGATGGTCGCTTGCTGTTGATGATAAGCCTCCAAGATATTCGGCTAAGCAGTGCAAGCCCTTGCCAGCTAGACCAGACCCAGCAAAGATTGGCTTTAGAGGAGCAATACAGCAGGCATATAAGGAGGGTGATTTTTTCTGTTTTCCTGTTGTCTATGAATGGGAAGAACCTGAATGGGAACCGTTGCCTTATAAGCTTCTTAAAGAATTAAAGCATGCTGTCTCTGACTACGGGCCAAACTCCCCATACACTATGGCAATGGTGGAAGGACTAGCAGCAAAGTGGATGACTCCGTATGATTGGTTTCAGGTTGCTAAGGCTTGCCTCACTGGAGGAAACTTTCTTTTGTGGAAAATGGAATATGAGGAATTAGCTAAGGCAGAAGTAAAGTCTCATGGACCTGTGAGGCGTGGCAAGTTTCTTACGCTAGACATGCTTCTAGGACAGGGTACTCATCTTGGCGTTTCAGAACAGCTTAATCTACCTAAGGAGACATTACAGCTTATCTCCTCCCTGGCATTGGGAGCATGGAAACGCCTGCCGTCTCCAGATCAGAAGTCCTCGGGTTTTGTAAATGTTAAGCAGAAGCCTGAGGAGCCTTTTGAAGATTTTGTAGCTCGACTCACCGAAGCAGTGAGCCGGACAGTAATTAACAGTACAGCTACAGATCTCATAGTTAAACAGCTAGCTTTTGAAAATGCTACTCCAATTTGTCAAACCTTAATTCAGCCAGTGAGAAGGACAGGAGTCTTGTCAGATTATGTTCGAGCTTGTGCTGAAGTAACTCCAACTTACATGCAAGGGTTAACTATTGCTGCAGCTCTTCAAGGTCAAACTGCTACTCAGATTTTAAAGAACATAAGAGGTAATCAAGGAAGTCAAAAAAGAAACAATTGTTATTGCTGTGGTGAAGTAGGGTATTTCAGCCACAGCTGTCCCACTAAAAATTTGTCTCAAAATTTTAGACAGGAAAAAATGTATGTGGACACTTCTAAACCCAATTTAAATATTCCTCGCACCGTCTGTCCACGGTGTGAGAAGGGATTTCATTGGCAAAAGGCTTGTCAGTCTAAATTCCACAAGAATGGGACAGTTCTATTGCCTCGAAGTCAACGTAAATTGAGTAATCAGCCTGTACAGGGTCAGAAGCAGGGAAATGGGAGGCAGGCACAGTTCCAGGTCCCCCCAAATAAGAAGACATGTATGAATATCGGCTCCAGCGTGTACAAAACTAAATTGATGGCTGCTACTTTAAGCACTGAGTTAAAGCAAAATAGGCATAAATGTTATAATTGCGGCAAATTGGGACATATGTGGAAAGATTGTAGGAAAGAAAATACCCAAAAATCTGGTAAACAAGTTATGGGTTATCTAAAGGCCTGCCACAACATAAGGACTTTGAAACATTCTGCCCATCTAGCAGGGCTTGAAACCTTTGCTATCCAAAAGCGAATGAATGCTAAATGTTTTAATTCTGATAAACTCAAATACCTTCAAAAGCAATGCCAAGCACCTCTTTTAGCTAGAAAATATGGCAATAATACTGCTAAGGATCACTGCCCTAAAATGTGTCCTAAATGTCTCAGAGCCATACATTGGGCAAAAGTATGTAAATGTAAATCTAAAATGGATTGTGATGGCCAGCGCCTATGGTCAGGAAACTCCTGGCGGGGCCAGTCCCAGTTCCTGAACAATCAGAGGTTTGCAAAGCACCAACATCTAATCCAAGCTATGCCTATAGAAGAGTAACAGACTTAAAACCTGATACTGATAATTAAAAGTTGGTATCTTCCTTGGCAATGAATTATATTACCTATTGTTCATACCCCAATCGGATGCTTGTGACAACAAGGGCCTTTAGAGTGGCTACATCTTCTTCCATGAATAAAAAGGTTATTACTTCTTACTGTGCTTTGTTCTCCATTTTAATTATAAAAAGATTTCGTAGCAATAAACAGCTTTTTTGGTAAGGATGTAAATAATAATTTTCCCTCATAGCTTTAAACAGCTTACTTATTTAATATCCAAGGATGAAATAAGACAAATAGCACTATTAACCCTTGTGGGTATAGGAGATTAAACTAAATTGGGCCCATAGAAGAATACTTAACCTCTTGTACTTCATAAACAATATCTATGCAAAATTAACACCCTTTTTAAATCTGTTAAATTTTTATCTTGAATTTTCGAACTTTACAAATATAACTCTCAAGGTATTATTTGAGGCATTGCTTTAAAAGTGTAACATTTACCCCAGTATGAACTGGTATAAAAGTAACATCTAATTCACTGTTAAAATTTTTCCAGGTATGGGATGCACCATGTACTTTTATCTGCTATTTAGATAAAGAATAAATTCAAGTATACAAATGTGTTCTTGATGAAAAGGTTGTAGAGAAAAGTTCTTAGATAAAAGAAAAAGGGCATGGCTTGTAAAATATTCTGTCCTATAGGAGAATGCCTATGTTAGACTGAAGCACTGAAGAGGACAAAATATTGACAGGATAAAGTTTGTTGAAGACGGGATAGGATAGCCATGAAGGTTGTGCAAGGAATACATCCTGTATGATTTATATTCAATATAATTAATCATATTCTCTACACACTGTTTGCAGCATTTTCTAAAATATTCATCCTTGATGCATGGAATCTGATCATCTGTTATAGCAACAAAGTTTTAAAATCACATGTTATTATAACATCTTCTCTTAAATATTTTTATCTACCTAATGATTAAATTTTTCTAGTTAGCTCCAGCGAACTCCAGACCTGACTTTGCTGAAGTGTCTCAGAATATGATAATATTCTATATCGAGGTATCAAGGTGATATTTGTATTTTCTGCCTTACAGTATGTTCATATTGCTTAAGATTGATAAAAGTTATGTATTTATTTTATAGGTACTTAAGTGATCACTTAATGTCAATAATTAAACCTAATCTATATTGTGTTATATAGAGATCTTATTTTAACTAGATATTATAAGCCCTGGCATCTAAATAATTCAGAAATTTCATTTCATAGATACAATAACTGAGTAGGCTTTTGGATTGTATTAAATATGCTGTCAGATGCCAAGTAGAGCAAAATTTTATCATATCAAAATACTATTACAGAAAAAATTTTTTCACAGAAGTTTAATTCAAATTTCTGTATTTCCAAAACTTCTAGGACAGGGAATGCTTCACAACAATGTAAAGCAGGCCAAAAAGCAAGAAAAGGGTAAATGTTTATAGTTTTGTAAATATGTCCAGGTTGTTAATTGCATATCTTTTAAGCTAATTTATATTGCTAGAATAATTGAATTAGGATCTTCAGTAATGACCAAATTTTTCTTGCAAGGTTTCTATTCAGACTGAATTATCATTGTAGAGTTTTTACTTACTAAATATTAATGAGTTTTGCTATCACCAAGCTTGGTTTGGAAAGACTCCTTAATAAATCTTAGATTTATCTGACATGATCTCTCATACACGTTATAACATTTTGGAGGCCTCAGTTAGAGGATAGTGGCCATCCTGTGTTTTAGAGCCTGGCTCGGTAGTCTGGGGAGGCCACCGTGATGATTAACACGGCCCCACTGCCAGTCCTGGCTTCCTGGCTCACAGGATCTACACTGACCTCTGCCAATAAACAGGTATGTCATCATCCAAATTTACTTGTTTTGAGTACTCATCTGGGACTCAAGAGGGTTGGATATAACATGACTTCTTGAGTCAGGGTCCATACAAGACATCGTTATGGCCCATTAGATTTTTAAAATTGAGTGAGTGTGGTGGCCACCTATGTCTGTCTTTCTGTACGTCTTTTGTCAAAATTGTTTGAAATTTTACTTATAGTCCTCTATAGTATGTAAAAAAATGTGTGTGTGTGTGTGTGTGTGTGTGTGTGTTTGCTGTTTGGCTTCAATGTTCCTTGATATCACATGAAATATAGATATATAGTAGATCTTAGTTTTATGCTGGTTTTTTTTTTTTGCAGCTAGAGTTTTTATAAAAAAAATTTTTTAGTTGTTATCATATTGTTTGTGTTTACCGGTTAGGAAATGCTATACTTTTATTTGATTTTTGAAGTTTTTGTTACAGAAATATTATTTGAAAAAGCAGATGTACATGACTGAGATATTCCCTTGTCATCTTGGTAAGATCTTAATCATAATCCATTTTGTATTCTCCTCTATCTATACTTGTAAACCATCTGAACAACCATGGCAAACTCATGTTGCTACAGAAACAGTCATCTTCCGACGTTTGAGCTCCATGATTCGAGCCACTCGCAGAGAACTGCGCATCCTTCTACTCAATAATATAAAAAGGGGAGATGCTGGGGTCTGTGCAGTAGGTGTGGATGACACAAAGGTGTGAAGAAAACAGCTCCCCTGTGTGGCAAGGCCTGGTGAAAATCTCTCTCACCACCTTAGAAGAGGGCCTCCTTAATGTGCCACAGTGGGAACACTTGGGAGAAGACTTAAGGAGAGCCAATAACCAATGGCCTCTTCCCCCAGGGATAGGATAGCTCAATTGCTGATCTTACCCAGCTGCCATAGTTTATTTTCAGTTTAAAAGCCTTCAGAATGTCCCACTTGGTTTCTGATCATGGTAATAAAAGCACCATAGAGTTTTATCTTTTTGTTAATAATGCTGGTTAGGTAGGGATTCACTTAACTTGTGGAACAGATTGCTCTTTTTCAGAAAATTGGAATACAATCGAGCACCCGCTGGCTGTGGTGATGTGCGTGCCCACCTATTTTTCCAAACCAGCGGCAGTTAAAGAAGACCTGTCAGTCCTCCTATGACCAGAGCACGACTTCGGGGTTACCGCTGCCATTGTGACAGCAATAGCTACAGCTGCCGCTACTGACGCCATGGCCATTGTGGCCCTAGTGACTGCTGTATTGGCGACTATGACTAAGCAGCCCTCTGTGGTTCTTCAGACACAGGAGCAGTTTAACCAACATGTTTGGACTGGCTTGCTAATTATGAACTTATGAGTGAACTTGATCTAAGAACAGGTGGACATATTATCTGAGGACCTCTCAGTTTCCAATTTGCAGCTAATTTATGGAGAAGCGTTTTGGTTTATTTGTATGGGAGTTGGAATGTTCTGTTTGATAATTTATACACTGTCCACTTGGGAAAAAATTGTAACCATCTATGTCACCCGGGTTTACAATCTGTGGTCCGCTGGGGCAGACATTGGCTTGGGTTTCTGTCCCTTGGAGGGTTATTGTGCCTCGTGATCTTCCTGCATGTCTGGTTCATGTGCCTGAGACATCGGCAAGATAATGCCATTATGCGACAGGACCTGATGGCCCTGGGAGCAGGGGCTTCCCCCCAGGTATGGTTAAGCATACTAGACTGGTAGTCAAAGACGGGTAAGTATCCGATAAGGCTTTACCAACCTAAGACAGGCGCCGCGTTCACAGCTACGCGATTAGCCCATGACGGGTAAGGAGAGCCCTAACTCGGAACACCTAAGACAGGCACGGTCTCTTGCTTATTAAAACAAAAAGGGGGAGATGTTGGGAGCACTGCACGAGTGCCCTGCCCTAAAATAATGACTGGTTCAAGGCCAGAAGGCAGCAGGAAGACAGAAGGTCATAGGTGAGGCGGATCTGCCTCCTTTCCAGGGCATGGCCAGTCAGGTAGCACCCAGTGGACCCACGGGAATGCAAGTGATGAGAGTGAGAGCTGAAATTGCTATGGCAATAAGTATAGTTATTGTTATTTTATAGGCTAGCCTGTTTTTGCAATTTTTTGGAGCACAGAAAATGTAGCTGTTTTAGCCGCTTCTATAATTTTTAGCTAGAGGAATTAAGGATGCTTTTATTAAAGAAAAATGTTTTTGATTATCGTTTTATTTATGGGGTTGCAAGGTCTATAGTTGTAGGGGGATTTAATATTTGTAATTTTTGTTTTTAGAATTATATTTTTTCCCTTGTAAACTATTTTCCCATCGAATAATGGGCAAGTTGTAGAAATAGAAATGTGGTAGGAATGTACTACTGATTAGCAGGTAATCGCATGTGCCTTGGCCTTGGAGTCCTGGCTGCCGCTCCATGGCTACTGTTGAAGAATGAATAATGGCTTGCTTTGAAGAATATGAATACAGTGTTTTAAAGAATTATCTCTGGGGACACCTGCTTAGCCCTGAAGTGCAGACGGAATGACCGAATGTCTGTACATGCCCCCTTAGTCTTGAAGTAAAAAAATAGAACAATTAGTTGCTTGTGCAGAAGCTTGTGAGGTTTTGAGTAAATGAAAAGGACAGCTTTTTCTTGGGCTGTGGTGAGAACGCATCAAGTGTCAGTGTCTGTGTCTTTCTTTATCGCCGACTCCACGCACCCTTCCCGAGCTCCGAACTCTCGGCTGGAGCTGGACTCCGGCAATGCCCTTCACCAACATGCAGTGTTTCCTTGATTGAATTAGCTCTCACACCAATATTTGCGTCTAGAGCCTTTGCATTGAGGGCTATCTGAAAACGGCTGTGGCGCTGAAGTTGCCTGTGAATGTGGAGGTGGTGGTACGCGAAACCCGCATGTGGAGCATTCGTTTGTGTGGGATGCTCTACCAAGTTTGTTGCTAGATAATTCACTCAAAGGGCACTAAACATAGAGTTTGAAAACTGAGTTTCCTTGAGAGCTGCTTGGAAGCCTGATGGTGTGTGAAGTTAGTGAGCCAAATGGAGTTGTTCTCCCACAAGAACCACTCGGCTGATCCTTCTTCAATATGCCCTTCACCAACATGCAGTGTTTCCTTGATTGAATTAGCTCTGACACAAATATTTGCGTGTAGGGCCTTTGCTTTGAGGGCTATCTGAAAATGGCTGTGGCGCTGAAGTTGCCTGAGAATGTGGAGTTGGTGGCATGTGAAACCCGCATGTGGAGCATTCGTTTGTGTGGGATGCTCTACCTGGTTCATTCCTTGATAATGGACTCAAAGGGCACTAAGCATAGAGTGTGAAAACTGAGTTTCCTTGAGAGCTGCTTGGAAGCCTGATGGTGTGTGAAGTTAGTGAGCCAAATGGAGTTGTTCTCCCACAAGAACCACTCGGCTGTTCCTTCTTCAATATGCCCTTAACCAACATGCAGTGTTTCCTTGATTGAATTAGCTCTCACACCAATATTTGGGTCTAGAGCCTTTGCATTGAGGGCTATCTGAAAATGGCTGTGGCGCTGAAGTTGCCTGTGAATGTGGAGTTGGTGGCATGTGAAACCCGCATGTGGAGCATTCGTTTGTGTGGGATGCTCTACCAGGTTCATTTCTAGATAATGCACTCAAAGGGCACTAAGCATAGAGTGTGAAAACTGAGTTTCCTTGAGAGCTGCTTGGAAGCCTGATGGTGTGTGAAGTTAGTGAGCCAAATGGAGTTGTTCTCCCACAAGAACCACTCGGCTGTTCTTTCTTCAATATGCCCTTCACCAACATGCAGTGTTTCCTTGATTGAATTATCTCTCACACCAATATTTGGGTCTAGAGCCTTTGCATGGAGAGCTATCTGAAAACGGCTGTGGCGCTGAAGTTGCCTGAGAATGTGGAGTTGGTGGCATGTGAAACCCGCATGTGGAGCATTCGTTTGTGTGGGATGCTCTACCTGGTTCATTCCTTGATAATGGACTCAAAGGGCACTAAGCATAGAGTGTGAAAACTGAGTTTCCTTGAGAGCTGCTTGGAAGCCTGATGGTGTGTGAAGTTAGTGAGCCAAATGGAGTTGTTCTCCCACAAGAACCACTCGGCTATTCCTTCTTCAATATGCCCTTAACCAACATGCAGTGTTTCCTTGATTGAATTAGCTCTCACACCAATATTTGCGTCTAGAGCCTTTGCATTGAGGGCTATCTGAAAATGGCTGTGGCGCTGAAGTTGCCTCTGAATGTGGAGTTGGTGGCATGTGAAACCCGCATGTGGAGCATTCGTTTGTGTGGGATGCTCTACCAGGTTCATTTCTAGATAATGCACTCAAAGGGCACTAAGCATAGAGTGTGAAAACTGAGTTTCCTTGAGAGCTGCTTGGAAGCCTGATGGTGTGTGAAGTTAGTGAGCCAAATGGAGTTGTTCTCCCACAAGAACCACTCGGCTGTTCCTTCTTCAATATGCCCTTCACCAACATGCAGTGTTTCCTTGATTGAATTATCTCTCACACCAATATTTGCATCTAGAGCCTTTGCATGGAGAGCTATCTGAAAACGGCTGTGGCGCTGAAGTTGCCTGAGAATGTGGAGTTGGTGGCATGTGAAACCCGGATGTGGAGCATTCGTTTGTGTGTGATGCTCACCAAGCTTCATTTCAGTCCTAGGCACTCAAAGGGCACCAAGCATAGAGTGTGAAAACTGAGTTTCCTTGAGAGCTGCTTGGAAGCCTGATGGTGTGCGAAGTTAGTGAGCCAAATGGAGTTGTTCTCCCACAAGAACCACTCGGCTGTTCCTTCTTCAATATGCCCTTCACCAACATGCAGTGTTTCCTTGATTGAATTATCTCTCACACCAATATTTGCGTCTAGAGCCTTTGCATTGAGGGCTATCTGAAAACGGCTGTGGCGCTGAAGTTGCCTGTGAATGTGCAGTTGGTAGCATGTGAAACCCGCATGTGGAGCATTCGTTTGTGTGGGATGCTCACCAAGCTTCATTTCAGTCCTAGGCACTCAAAGGGCACTAAGCATAGAGTGTGAAAACTGAGTTTCCTTGAGAGCTGCTTGGAAGCCTGATGGTGTGTGAAGTTAGTGAGCCAAATGGAGTTGTTCTCCCACAAAAACCATTCGGCTGATCCTTCTTCAATATGCTCTTCACCAACATGCAGTGTTTCCTTGATTTAATTAGCTCTCACACAAATATTTGCGTCTAGAGCCTTTGCATTGAGGGCTATCTGAAAACGGCTGTGGCGCTGAGGTTGCCTGAGAATGTGGAGTTGGTGGCATGTGAAACCCGCATGTGGAGCATTCGTTTGTGTGGGATGCTCTACCTGGTTCAATCCTAGATAATGGACTCAAAGGGCACTAAGCATAGAGTGTGAAAACTGAGTTTCCTTGAGAGCTGCTTGGAAGCCTGATGGTGTGTGAAGTTAGTGAGCCAAATGGAGTTGTTCTCCCACATAAACCACTCGGCTGATCCTTCTTCAATATGCCCTTCACCAACATGCAGTGTTTCCTTGATTGAATTAGCTCTCACACCAATATTTGCGTCTAGAGCCTTTGCATTGAGAGCTATCTGAAAACGGCTGTGGCGCTGAAGTTGCCTGAGAATGTGGAGTTGTTGGCATGTGAAACCCGCATGTGGAGCATTCGTTTGTGTGGGATGCTCTTTCAGGTTCATTCCTAGATAATGCACTCAAAGGGCACTAAGCATAGAGTGTGAAAACTGAGTTTCCTTGAGAGCTGCTTGGAAGCCTGATGGTGTGTGAAGTTAGTGAGCCAAATGGAGTTGTTCTCCCACAAGAACCACTCGGCTGATCCTTCTTCAATATGCCCTTCACCAACATGCAGTGTTTCCTTGATTGAGTTAGCTCTCACACCAATATTTGCGTCTAGAGCCTTTGCATTGAGGGCTATCTGAAAACGGCTGTGGCACTGAAGTTGGTTGAGAACGTGGAGTTGGTGGCATGTGAAACCCGCATGTGGAGCATTCGTTTGTGTGGGATGCTCACCAAGCTTCATTTCAGTCCTAGGCACTCAAAGGGCACTAAGCATAGACTGTGAAAATTGAGTTTCCTGGAGAGCTGCTTGGAAGCCTGATGGTGTGTGAAGTCAGTGAGCCAAATGGAGTTGTTCTCCCACAAGAACCACTCGGCTGAACCTTCTTCAATTCGCCCTTCACCAACATGCAGTGTTTCCTTGATTGAATTAGCTCTCACACCAATCTTTGCGTCTAGAGCCTTTGCATTGAGGGCTATCTGAAAACGGCTGTGGCGCTGAAGTTGCGTGTGAATGTGGAGTTGGTGGCATGTGAAACCCGCATGTGGAGCATTCGTTTGTGTGGGATGCTCTACCAGGTTCAATCCTAGATAATGGACTCAAATGGCACTAAGCATAGAGTGTGAAAACTGAGTTTCCTTGAGAGCTGTTTGGAAGCCTGATGGTGTGTGAAGTTAGTGAGCCAAATGGAGTTGTTCTCCCACAAGAACCACTCGGCTGATCCTTCTTCAATATGCCCTTCACCAACATGCAGTGTTTCCTTGATTGAATTAGCTCTCACAACAATATTTGCGTATAGAGCCTTTGCATTGAGGGCTATCTGAAAACGGCTGTGGCGCTGAAGTTGCCTGTGAATGTGGAGTTGGTGGCCTGTGAAACCCGCATGTGGAGCATTCGTTTGTGTGGGATGCTGTCCAAGATTCATTTCAGTCCTAGGCACTCAAAGGGCACTAAGCATAGAGTGTGAAAACTGAGTTTCCTTGAGAGCTGCTTGGAAGCCTGATGGTGTGTGAAGTTAGTGAGCCAAATGGAGTTGTTCTCCCACAAGAACCACTCGGCTGATCCTTCTTCAATATGACCTTCACCAACATGCACTATTTCCTTGATTGAATTAGCTCTCACACCAATATTTGCGTCTAGAGCCTTTGCATTGAGGGCTATCTGAAAATGGCTGTGGCGCTGAAGTTGCCTGTGAATGTGGAGTTGGTGGCACGTGAAACCCGCATGTGGAGCATTCGTTTGTGTGGGATACTCTACCAAGTTTGTTCCTAGATAATTCACACAAAGGGCACTAAACATAGAGTGTGAAAACACTTTCCTTAAGAGCTGCTTGGAAGCCTGATGGTGTGTGAAGTTAGTGAGCCAAATGGAGTTGTTCTCCCACAAGAACCACTCGGCTGATCCTTCTTCAATATGCCCTTCACCAACATGCAAGGTTTCCTTGATTGAATTAGCTTTCACACCAATATTTGCGTCTAGATCCTTTGCATTGAGGGCTATCTGAAAACGGTTGTGGCGCTGAAGTTGGCTGTGAATGTGGAGTTGGTGGCATGTGAAACCCGCATGTGGAGCATTCGTTTGTGTGGGATACTCTACCAGGTTCATTCCCAGATAATGCACTCAAAGGGCACTAAGCATAGAGTGTGAAAACTGAGTTTCCTTGAGAGCTGCTTGGAAGCCTGATGGTGTGTGAAGTTAGTGAGCCAAATGGAGTTGTTCTCCCACAAAAACCACTCGGCTGATCCTTCTTCAATATGCCCTTCACCAACATGCAGTGTTTCCTTGATTGAATTAGCTCTCACACCCATATTTGCGTCTAGAGCCTTTGCATTGAGGGCTATCTGAAAACGGCTGTGGCGCTGAAGTTGCCTGAGAATGTGGAGTTGGTGGCATGTGAAACCCGCATGTGGAGCATTCGTTTGTGTGGGATGCTCACCAAGATGCATTTCAGTCAAAGGCACTCAAAGGGTACTAAGCATAGAGTGTGAAAACAGAGTTTCTTTGAGAGCTGCTTAGAAGCCTGATGGTGTGTGAAGTTAGTGAGCCAAATGGAGTTGTTCTCCCACAAGAACCACTCGGCTGATCCTTCTTCAATATGCCCTTCACCAACATGCAGTGTTTCCTTGATTGAATTAGCTCTCACACCAATATTTGCGTCTAGAGCCTTTGCATTGAGGGCTATCTGAAAACGGTTGTGGCGCTTAAGTTGGCTCTGAATGTGGAGTTGGTGGCATGTGAAACCCGCATGTGGAGCATTCGTTTGTGTGGGATGATCTACCAGGTTCAACCCTAGATAATGCACTCAAAGGGCACTAAGCATAGAGTGTGAAAACTGAGTTTCCTTGAGAGCTGCTTGGAAGCCTGATGGTGTGTGAAGTTAGTGAGCCAAATGGAGTTGTTCTCCCACAAGAACCACTCGGCTGATCCTTCTTCAATATGCCCTTCACCAACATGCAGTGTTTCCTTGATTGAATTAGCTCCCACACCAATATTTGCGTCTAGAGCCTTTGCATTGAGGGCTATCTGAAAACAGCTGTGGCACTGAAGTTGGTTGAGAACGTGGAGTTGGTGGCATGTGAAACCCGCATGTGGAGCATTCGTTTGTGTGGGATGCTCACCAAGCTTCATTTCAGTCCTAGGCACTCAAAGGGCACTAAGCATAGAGTGGGAAAACTGAGTTTCCTTGAGAGCTGCTTGGAAGCCTGATGGTGTGTGAAGTTAGTGAGCCAAATGGAATTGTTCTCCCACAAGAACCACTCGGCTGAACCTTCTTCAATACGCCCTTCACCAACATGCAGTGTTTCCTTGATTGAATTAGCTCTCACACCCATATTTGCGTCTAGAGCCTTTGCATTGAGGGCTATCTGAAAATGGTTGTGGCGCTGAAGTTGGCTGTGAATATGGAGTTGGTGGCATGTGAAACCCGCATGTGGAGCATTCGTTTGTGTGGGATGCTCTACCAGGTTTAATCCTAGATAATGGACTCAAAGGGCACTAAGCATAGAGTGTGAAAACTGAGTTTCCTTGAGAGCTGCTTGGAAGCCTGATGGTGTGTGAAGTTAGTGAGCCAAATGGAGTTGTTCTCCCACAAGAACCACTCGGCTGATCCTTCTTCAATATGCCCTTCACCAACATGCAGTGTTTCCTTGATTGAATTAGCTCTCACACCAATATTTGCATCTAGAGCCTTTGCATTGAGGGCTATCTGAAAACGGCTGTGGCGCTGAAGTTGCCTGTGAATGTGGAGTTGGTGGCATGTGAAACCCGCATGTGGAGCATTCGTTTGTGTGTGATGCTCTCCAAGATTCATTTCAGTCCTAGGCACTCAAAGGGCACTAAGCATAGAGTGTGAAAACTGAGTTTCCTTGAGAGCTGCTTGGAAGCCTGATGGTGTGTGAAGTTAGTGAGCCAAATGGAGTTGTTCTCCCACAAGAACCACTCGGCTGATCCTTCTTCAATATGCCCTTCAAAAACATGCAGTGTTTCCTTGATTGAATTAGATCTCACACCAATATTTGCGTCTAGAGCCTTTGCATTGAGGGCTATCTGAAAACGGCTGTGGCGCTGAAGTTGCCTGAGAATGTGGAGTTGGTGGCATGTGAAACCCGCATGTGGAGCATTCCTTTGTGTGGGATACTCTACCAGGTTCATTCCCAGATAATGCACTCAAAGGGCACTAAGCATAGAGTGTGAAAAGTGAGTGTCCTTGAGAGCTGCTTGGAAGCCTGATGGTGTGTGAAGTTAGTGAGCCAAATGGAGTTGTTCTCCCACAAAAACCACTCGGCTGATCCTTCTTCAATATGCTCTTCACCAACATGCAGTGTTTCCTTGATTGAATTAGCTCTCACACAAATATTTGCGTCTAGAGCCTTTGCATTGAGGGCTATCTGAAAACGGCTGTGGCGCTGAGGTTGACTGAGAATGTGGAGTTGGTGGCATGTGAATCCCGCATGTGGAGCATTCGTTTGTGTGGGATGCTCTACCTGGTTCAATCCTAGATAATGCACTCAAAGGGCATTAAGCATAGAGTGTGAAAACTGAGTTTCCTTGAGAGCTGCTTGGAAGCCTGATGGTGTGTGAAGTTAGTGAGCCAAATGGAGTTGTTCTCCCAAAAGAACCACTCGGCTGATCCTTCTTCAATATGCCCATCACCAACATGCAGTGTTTCCTTGATTGAATTAGCTCTCACACCAATATTTGCGTCTAGAGCCTTTGCATTGAGAGCTATCTGAAAACGGCTGTGGCGCTGAAGTTGCCTGAGAATGTGGAGTTGTTGGCATGTGAAACCCGCATGTGGAGCATTCGTTTGTGTGGAATGATCTACCAGGTTCAACCCTAGATAATGCACTCAAAGGGCACTAAGCATAGAGTGTGAAAACTGAGTTTCCTTGAGAGCTGCTTGGAAGCCTGATGGTGTGTGAAGTTAGTGAGCCAAATGGAGTTGTTCTCCCACAAGAACCACTCGGCTGATCCTTCTTCAATATGCCCTTCACCAACATGCAGTGTTTCCTTGATTGAATTAGCTCTCACACCAATATTTGCGTCTAGAGCCTTTGCATTGAGGGCTATCTGAAAATGGCTGTGGCGCTGAAGTTGCCTGAGAATGTGGAGTTGGTGGCACGTGAAACCCGCATGTGGAGCATTCGTTTGTGTTTGATACTCTACCAAGTTTGTTCCTAGATAATTCACAAAAAGGGCACTAAGCATAGAGTGTGAAAACAGAGTTTCTTTGAGAGCTGCTTAGAAGCCTGATGGTGTGTGAAGTTAGTGAGCCAAATGGAGTTGTTCTCCCACAAGAACCACTCGGCTGCTTCTTCTTCAATATGCCCTTCACCAACATGCAATATTTCCTTGATTGAATTAGCTCTCACACAAGTATTTGCGTCTAGAGCCTTTGCATTGAGGGCTTTGTGAAAATGGCTTTGGCGCTGAAGTTGTCTGTGAATGTGGAGTTGGTGGCATGTGAAACCCGCATGTGGAGCATTCCTTTGTGTGGGATACTCTACCAGGTTCATTCCCAGATAATGCACTCAAAGGGCACTAAGCATAGAGTGTGAAAAGTGAGTGTCCTTGAGAGCTGCTTGGAAGCCTGATGGTGTGTGAAGTTAGTGAGCCGAATGGAGTTGTTCTCCCACAAGAACCACTCGGCTGATCCTTCTTCAATATGCCCTTCACCAACATGCAATATTTCCTTGATTGAATTAGCTCTCACATCAATATTTGCGTCTAGAGCCTTTGCATTGAGGGCTATCTGAAAACGGCTGTGGCGCTGAAATTGTCTGTGAATGTGAAGTAGGTGGCAGGTGAAACCCGCATGTGGAGCATTCGTTTGTGTTGGATACTCTCCAAGCTACTTTTCAGTCCTAGGCACTGAAAGGGTATAAGCATAGAGTGTGAAAATTGAGTTTCCTTGAGAGCTGCTTGGAAGCCTGATGGTGTGTGAAGTTAGTGAGCCAAATGGAGTTGTTCTCCCACAAGAACCACTCGGCTGCTTCTTCTTCAATATGCCCTTCAACAAACATGCAATATTTCCTTGATTGAATTAGCTCTCACACAAGTATTTGCGTCTAGAGCCTTTGCATTGAGGGCTTTGTGAAAAATGGCTTTGGCGCTGAAGTTGTCTGTGAATGTGGAGTTGGTGGCATGTGAAACCCGCATGTGGAGCAATCGTTTGTGTGCGATGCTCAGCAAGCTTTTTTTTGAGTCCTAGGCACTCAAACGGCTTTAAGCATAGAGTGTGAAAAGTGAGTTTCCTTGAGAGCTGCTTGGAAGCCTGATGGTGTGTGAAGTTAGTGAGCCAAATGGAGTTGTTCTCCCACAAGAACCACTCGGCTGATCCTTCTTCAATATGCCCTTCACCAACATGCAGTGTTTCCTTGATTGAATTAGCTCTCACACCCATATTTGCGTCTAGAGCCTTTGCATTGAGGGCTATCTGAAAACGGTTGTGGCGATGAAGTTGGCTGTGAATGTGGAGTTGGTGGCATGTGAAACCCGCATGTGGAGCATTCGTTTGTGTGGGATACTCTACCAGGTTCATTCCCAGATAATGCACTCAAAGGGCACTAAGCATAGAGTGTGAAAACTGAGTTTCCTTGAGAGCTGCTTGGAAGCCTGATGGTGTGTGAAGTTAGTGAGCCAAATGGAGTTGTTCTCCCACAAAAACCACTCAGCTGATCCTTCTTCAATATGCCCTTCACCAACATGCAGTGTTTCCTTGATTGAATTAACTCTCACACCAATATTTGCGTCTAGAGCCTTTGCATTGAGGGCTATCTGAAAACGGCTGTGGCGCTGAAGTTGCCTGAGAATGTGGAGTTGGTGGCATGTGAAACCCGCATGTGGAGCATTCGTTTGTGTGGGATGCTCACCAAGCTTCATTTCAGTCCAAGGCACTCAAAGGGTACTAAGCATAGAGTGTGAAAACAGAGTTTCTTTGACAGCTGCTTGGAAGCCTGATGGTGTGTGAAGTTAGTGAGCCAAATGGAGTTGTTCTCCCACAAGAACCACTCGGCTGATCCTTCTTCAATATGCCCTTCAAAAACATGCAGTGTTTCCTTGATTGAATTAGATCTCACACCAATATTTGCGTCTAGAGCCTTTGCATTGAGGGCTATCTGAAAACGGCTGTGGCGCTGAAGTTGCCTGAGAATGTGGAGTTGGTGGCATGTGAAACCCGCATGTGGAGCATTCCTTTGTGTGGGATACTCTACCAGGTTCATTCCCAGATAATTCACTCAAAGGGCACTAAGCATAGAGTGTGAAAAGTTAGTGTCCTTGAGAGCTGCTTGGAAGCCTGATGGTGTGTGAAGTTAGTGAGCCAAATGGAGTTGTTCTCCCACAAAAACCACTCGGCTGATCCTTCTTCAATATGCTCTTCACCAACATGCAGTGTTTCCTTGATTGAATTAGCTCTCACACAAATATTTGCGTCTAGAGCCTTTGCATTGAGGGCTATCTGAAAACGGCTGTGGCGCTGAGGTTGCTTGAGAATGTGGAGTTGGTGGCATGTGAAACCCGCATGTGGAGCATTCGTTTGTGTGGGATGCTCTACCTGATTCAATCCTAGATAATGCACTCAAAGGGCACTAAGCATAGAGTGTGAAAACTGAGTTTCCTTGAGAGCTGCTTGGAAGCCTGATGGTGTGTGAAGTTAGTGAGCCAAATGGAGTTGTTCTCCCACAAGAACCACTCAGCTGATCCTTCTTCAATATGCCCTTCACCAACATGCAGTGTTTCCTTGATTGAATTAGCTCTCACACCAATATTTGCGTCTAGAGCCTTTGCATTGAGAGCTATCTGAAAACGGCTGTGGCGCTGAAGTTGCCTGAGAATGTGGAGTTGTTGGCATGTGAAACCGGCATGTGGAGCATTCGTTTGTGTGGGACGATCTACCAGGTTCAACCCTAGATAATGCACTCAAAGGGCACTAAGCATAAAGTGTGAAAACTGAGTTTCCTTGAGAGCTGCTTGGAAGCCTGATGGTGTGTGAAGTTAGTGAGCCAAATGGAGTTGTTCTCCCACAAGAACCACTCGGCTGATCCTTCTTCAATATGCCCTTCACCAACATGCAGTGTTTCCTTGATTGAATTAGCTCTCACACCAATATTTGCGTCTAGAGCCTTTGCATTGAGGGCTATCTGAAAATGGCTGTGGCGCTGAAGTTGCCTGTGAATGTGGAGTTGGTGGCACGTGAAACCCGCATGTGGAGCATTCGTTTGTGTGGGATACTCTACCAAGTTTGTTCCTAGATAATTCACAAAAAGGGCACTAAGCATAGAGTGTGAAAACAGAGTTTCTTTGAGAGCTGCTTAGAAGCCTGATGGTGTGTGAAGTTAGTGAGCCAAATGGAGTTGTTCTCCCACAAGAACCACTCGGCTGCTTCTTCTTCAATATGCCCTTCACCAACATGCAATATTTCATTGATTGAATTAGCTCTCACACAAGTATTTGCGTCTAGAGCCTTTGCATTGAGGGCTTTGTGAAAATGGCTTTGGCGCTGAAGTTGTCTGTGAATGTGGAGTTGGTGGCATGTGAAACCCGCATGTGGAGCATTCGTTTGTGTGGGATGCTCACCAAGCTTCATTTCAGTCCTAGGCACTCAAAGGGCACTAAGCATAGAGTGTGTAAACTGAGTTTCCTTGAGAGCTGCTTGGAAGATTGATTGTGTGTGAAGTAAGTGAGCTAAATGGAGTTGTTCTCCCACAAGAACCACTCGTCTGATGCTTCTTCAATATGCCCTTCACCAACATGCAGTGTTTCCTTGATTGAATTAGCTCTCACACCAATATTTGCGTCTAGAGTCTTTGCATTGAGGGCTATCTGAAAACGGCTGTGGCGCTGAAGTTGCCTGAGAATGTGGAGTTGGTGGCCTGTGAAACCCGCATGTGGAGCATTCGTGTGTGTGGGATGCTCTACCAGGTTCATTCCTAGATAATGCACTCAAAGGGCACTAAGCATAGAGTGTGAAAACAGAGTTTCCTTGAGAGCTGCTTGGAAGCCTGATGGTGTGTGAAGTTAGTGAGCCAAATGGAGTTGTTCTCCCACATAAACCACTCGGCTGATCCTTCTTCAATATGCCCTTCACCAACATGCAGTGTTTCCTTGATTGAATTAGCTCTCACACCAATATTTGCGTCTAGAGCCTTTGCATTGAGGGCTATCTGAAAACGGCTGTGGCGCTGAAGTTGCCTGTGAATGTGGAGTTGGTGGCATGTGAAACCCGCATGTGGAGCATTCGTTTGTGTGGGATGCTCACCAAGCTTCATTTCAGTCCTAGGCACTCAAAGGGCACTAAGCATAGAGTGTGAAAACTGAGTTTCCTTGACAGCTGCTTGGAAGCCTGATGGTGTGTGAAGTTAGTGAGCCAAATGGAGTTGTTCTCCCACAAGAACCACTCGGCTGATCCTTCTTCAACATGCCCTTGACCAACATGCATTGTTTCCTTGATTGAATTAGCTCTCACACCAATATTTGCATCTAGAGCCTTTGAATTGAGGGCTATCTGAAAACGGCTGTGGCGCTGAAGTTGCCTGTGAATGTGGAGTTGGTTGCATGTGAAACCCGCATGTGGAGCATTTTTTTTTGTGTGGGATGCTCTACCAGGTTCATTCCTAGATTATGCACTCAAAGGGCACTAAACATAGAGTGTGAAAACTGAGTTTCCTTGAGAGCTGCTTGGAAGCCTGATGGTGTGTGAAGTTAGTGAGCCAAATGGAGTTGTTCTCCCACAAGAACCACTCGGCTGATCCTTCTTCAATATGCCCTTCACCAACATGCAGTGTTTCCTTGATTGAATTAGCTCTCACACCAATATTTGCGTCTAGAGCCTTTGCATTGAGGGCTATCTTTAAATGGCTGTGGCGCTGAAGTTGCCTGAGAATGTGGAGTTGGTGGCATGTGAAACCCGCATGTGGAGCATTCGTTTGTGTGGGATGCTCTCCAAGATTCTTTTCAGTCCTAGGCACTCAAACGGTATTAAGCATAGAGTGTGAAAATTGAGTTTCCTTGAGAGCTGCTTGGAAGCCTGATGGTGTGTGAAGTTAGTGAGCCAAATGGAGTTGTTCTCCCACAAGAACCACTCGGCTGCTTCTTCCTCAATATGCCCTTCACCAACATGCAGTGTTTCCTTGATTGAATTAGCTCTCACACCACTCTTTGCGTCTAGAGCCTTTGCATTGAGGGCTTTGTGAAAATGGCTTTGTCGCTGAAGTTGTCTGTGAATGTGGAGTTGGTGGCATGTGAAACCCGCATGTGGAGCAATCGTTTGTGTGCGATGCTCATCAAGCTTTTTTTGAGTCCTAGGCACTCAAACGGCTTTAAGCATAGAGTGTGAAAACTGAGTTTCCTTGAGAGCTGCTTGGAAGCCTGATGGTGTGTGAAGTTAGTGAGCCAAATGGAGTTGTTCTCCCACAAGAACCACTCGGCTGATCCTTCTTCAATATGCCCTTCACCAACATGCAGTGTTTCCTTGATTGAATTAGCTCTCACACCAATATTTGCGTCTAGAACCTTTGCATTGAGGGCTATCTGAAAACGGCTGTGGCGCTGAAGTTGCCTGTGAATGTGGAGTTGGTGGCATGTGAAACCCGCATGTGGAGCATTCGTTTGTGTGGGATGCTCTACCAGGTTCATGCCTAGATAATGCACTCAAAGGGCACTAAGCATAGAGTGTGAAAACTGAGTTTCCTTGAGAGCTGCTTGGAAGCCTGATGGTGTGTGAAGTTAGTGAGCCAAATGGAGTTGTTCTCCCACAAGAACCACTCGGCTGATCCTTCTTCAATATGCCCTTCACCAACATGCAGTGTTTCCTTGATTGAATTAGCTCTCACACCAATATTTGCGTCTAGAGCCTTTGCATTGAAGGCTATCTGAAAACGGTTGTGGCGCTGAAGTTGGCTGTGAATGTGGAGTTGGTGGCATGTGAAACCCGCATGTGGAGCATTCGTTTGTGTGGGATGCTCACCAAGCTTCATTTCAGTCCTAGGCACTCAAAGGGCACTAAGCATAGAGTGTGAAAACTGAGTTTCCTTGAGAGCTGCTTGGAAGCCTGATGGTGTGTGAAGTTAGTGAGCTAAATGGAGTTGTTCTCCCACAAGAACCACTCGGCTGATCCTTCTTCAACATGCCCTTCACCAACATGCATTGTTTCCTTGATTGAATTAGCTCTCACACCAATATTTGCATCTAGAGCCTTTTATTTGAGGGCTATCTGAAAACGGCTGTGGCGCTGAAGTTGCCTGTGAATGTGGAGTTGGTGGCATGTGAAACCCGCATGTGGAGCATTTTTTTGTGTGGGATGCTCTACCAGGTTCATTCCTAGATTATGCACTCAAAGGGCACTAAGCATAGAGTGTGAAAACTGAGTTTCCTTGAGAGCTGCTTGGAAGCCTGATGGTGTGTGAAGTTAGTGAGCCAAATGGAGTTGTTCTCCCACAAGAACCACTCGGCTGATCCTTCTTCAATATGCCCTTCACCAACATGCAGTGTTTCCTTGATTGAATTAGCTCTCACACCAATATTTGCGTCTAGAGCCTTTGCATTGAGGGCTATCTGAAAATGGCTGTGGCGCTGAATTTGCCTGAGAATGTGGAGTTGGTGGCATGTGAAACCCGCATGTGGAGCATTCGTTTGTGTGGGATGCTCTCCAAGATTCTTTTCAGTCCTAGGCACTCAAAGGGCACTAAGCATAGAGTGTGAAAACTGAGTTTCCTTGAGAGCTGCTTGGAAGCCTGATGGTGTGTGAAGTTAGTGAGCCAAATGGAGTTGTTCTCCCTCAAGAACCACTCGGCTGATCCTTCTTCAATATGCCCTTCACCAACATGCAGTGTTTCCTTGATTGAATTAGCTCTCACACCAATATTTGCTTCTAGAGCCTTTGCATTGAGGGCTATCTGAAAACGGCTGTGGCGCTGAAGTTGCCTGAGAATGTAGACTTGGTGGCATGTGAAACCTGCATGTGGAGCATTCGTTTGTGTGGGATGCTCTCCAAGCTTCTTTTCAGTCCTAGGCACTAAAAGGGCACTAATCATAGAGTGTGAAAACTGAGTTTCCTTGAGAGCTGCTTGGAAGCCTGATGGTGTGTGAAGTTAGTGAGCCCAATGGAGTTGTTCTCCCACATAAACCACTCGGCTGATCCTTCTTCAATATGCCCTTCACCAACATGCAGTGTTTCCTTGATTGAATTAGCTCTCACACCCATGTTTGCGTCTAGAGCCTTTGCATTGAGGGCTATCTGAAAATGGCTGTGGCGCTGAAGTTGCCTGAGAATGTGGAGTTGGTGGCATGTGAAACCCGCATGTGGAGCATTTGTTTGTGTGGGATGCTCTACCAGGTTCATTCCTAGATAATGCACTCAAAGGGCACTAAGCAAAGAGTGTGTAAACAGAGTTTCCTTGAGAGCTGCTTGGAAGCCTGATGGTGTGTGAAGTTAGTGAGCCAAATGGAGTTGTTCTCCCACAAGAACCACTCGGCTGATCCTTCTTCAATATGCCCTTCACCAACATGCAGTGTTTCCTTGATTGAATTAGCTCTCACACCCATATTTGCGTCTAGAGCCTTTGCATTGAGGGCTATCTGAAAACGGCTGTGGCGCTGAAGTTGCCTGAGAATGTGGAGTTGGTGGCATGTGAAACCCGCATGTGGAGCATTCGTTTGTGTGGGATGCTCTCCAAGATGCATTTCAGTCCTAGGCACTCAAAGGGCACTAAGCATAGAGTGTGAAAACTGAGTTTCCTTGAGAGCTGCTTGGAAGCCTGATGGTGTGTGAAGTTAGTGAGCCAAATGGAGTTGTTCTCCCACATAAACCACTCGGCTGATCCTTCTTCAATATGCCCTTCACCAACATGCAGTGTTTCCTTGATTGAATTAGCTCTCACACCCATGTTTGCGTCTAGAGCCTTTGCATTGAGGGCTATCTGAAAATGGCTGTGGCGCTGAAGTTGCCTGAGAATGTGGAGTTGGTGGCATGTGAAACCCGCATGTGGAGCATTTGTTTGTGTGGGATGCTCTACCAGGTTCATTCCTAGATAATGCACTCAAAGGGCACTAAGCAAAGAGTGTGTAAACTGAGTTTCCTTGAGAGCTGCTTGGAAGCCTGATGGTGTGTGAAGTTAGTGAGCCAAATGGAGTTGTTCTCCCACAAGAACCACTCGGCTGATCCTTCTTCAATATGCCCTTCACCAACATGCAGTGTTTCCTTGATTGAATTAGCTCTCACACCCATATTTGCGTCTAGAGCCTTTGCATTGAGGGCTATCTGAAAACGGCTGTGGCGCTGAAGTTGCCTGAGAATGTGGAGTTGGTGGCATGTGAAACCCGCATGTGGAGCATTCGTTTGTGTGGGATGCTCTCCAAGATGCATTTCAGTCCTAGGCACTCAAAGGGCACTAAGCATAGAGTGTGAAAACTGAGTTTCCTTGAGAGCTGCTTGGAAGCCTGATGGTGTGTGAAGTTAGTGAGCCAAATGGAGTTGTTCTCCCACAAGAACCACTCGGCTGATCCTTCTTCAATATGCCCTTCACCAACATGCAGTGTTTCCTTGATTGAATTAGCTCTCACACCAATATTTGCATCTAGAGCCTTTGCATTGAGGGCTATCTGAAAACGGCTGTGGCGCTGAAGTTGCCTGAGAATGTAGACTTGGTGGCATGTGAAACCTGCATGTGGAGCATTCGTTTGTGTGGGATGCTCTACCAGGTTCATTCCTAGATAATGCACTCAAAGGGCACTAAGCATAGAGTGTGAAAACTGAGTTTCCTTGAGAGCTGCTTGGAAGCCTGATGGTGTGTGAAGTTAGTGAGCCAAATGGAGTTGTTCTCCCACAAGAACCACTCGGCTGATCCTTCTTCAATATGCCCTTCACCAACATGCAGTGTTTCCTTGATTGAATTAGCTCTCACACCAATATTTGCGTCTAGAGCCTTTGCATTGAGGGCTATCTGAAAACGGCTGTGGCGCTGAAGTTGGCTGTGAATGTGGAGTTGGTGGCATGTGAAACCCGCATGTGGAGCATTCGTTTGTGTTCGATGCTCACCAAGATGCATTTCAGTCCTAGGCACTCAAAGGGCACTAAGCATAGAGTGTGAAAACTGAGTTTCCTTGAGAGCTGCTTGGAAGCCTGATGGTGTGTGAAGTTAGTGAGCTAAATGGAGTTGTTCTCCCACAAGAACCACTCGGCTGATCCTTCTTCAACATGCCCTTCACCAACATGCATTGTTTCCTTGATTGAATTAGCTCTCACACCAATATTTGCATCTAGAGCCTTTGATTTGAGGGCTATCTGAAAACGGCTGTGGCGCTGAAGTTGCCTGTGAATGTGGAGTTGGTGGCATGTGAAACCCGCATGTGGAGCATTTTTTTGTGTGGGATGCTCTACCAGGTTCATTCCTAGATTATGCACTCAAAGGGCACTAAGCATAGAGTGTGAAAACTGAGTTTCCTTGAGAGCTGCTTGGAAGCCTGATGGTGTGTGAAGTTAGTGAGCCAAATGGAGTTGTTCTCCCACAAGAACCACTCGGCTGATCCTTCTTCAATATGCCCTTCACCAACATGCAGTGTTTCCTTGATTGAATTAGCTCTCACACCAATATTTGCGTCTAGAGCCTTTGCATTGAGGGCTATCTGAAAATGGCTGTGGCGCTGAAGTTGCCTGAGAATGTGGAGTTGGTGGCATGTGAAACCCGCATGTGGAGCATTCGTTTGTGTGGGATGCTCTCCAAGATTCTTTTCAGTCCTAGGCACTCAAAGGGCACTAAGCATAGAGTGTGAAAACTGAGTTTCCTTGAGAGCTGCTTGGAAGCCTGATGGTGTGTGAAGTTAGTGAGCCAAATGGAGTTGTTCTCCCACAAGAACCACTCGGCTGATCCTTCTTCAATATGCCCTTCACCAACATGCAGTGTTTCCTTGATTGAATTAGCTCTCACACCCATATTTGCGTCTAGAACCTTTGCATTGAGGGCTATCTGAAAACGGCTGTGGCGCTGAAGTTGCCTGTGAATGTGGAGTTGGTGGCATGTGAAACCCGCATGTGGAGCATTCGTGTGTGTGGGATGCTCTGCCAGGTTCATTCCTAGATAATGCACTCAAAGGGCACTAAGCATAGAGTGTGAAAACTGAGTTTCCTTGAGAGCTGCTTGGAAGCCTGATGGTGTGTGAAGTTAGTGAGCCAAATGGAGTTGTTCTCCCTCAAGAACCACTCAGCTGATCCTTCTTCAATATGCCCTTCACCAACATGCAGTGTTTCCTTGATTGAATTAGCTCTCACAAAAAACATTTGCGTCTAGAGCCTTTGCATTGAGGGCTATCTGAAAACGGCTGTGGCGCTGAAGTTGCCTGAGAATGTGGAGTTGGTGGCATGTGAAACCCGCATGTGGAGCATTCGTTTGTGTGGGATGCTCTCCAAGATGCATTTCAGTCCTAGGCACTCAAAGGGCACTAAGCATAGAGTGTGAAAACTGAGTTTCCTTGAGAGCTGCTTGGAAGCCTGATGGTGTGTGAAGTTAGTGAGCCAAATGGAGTTGTTCTCCCACAAGAACCACTCGGCTGATCCTTCTTCAATATGCCCTTCACCAACATGCAGTGTTTCCTTGATTGAATTAGCTCTCACACCAATATTTGCGTCTAGAGCCTTTGCATTGAGGGCTATCTGAAAACGGCTGTGGCGCTGAAGTTGCCTGAGAATGTAGACTTGGTGGCATGTGAAACCTGCATGTGGAGCATTCGTTTGTGTGGGATGCTCTACCAGGTTCATTCCTAGATAATGCACTCAAAGGGCACTAAGCATAGAGTGTGAAAACTGAGTTTCCTTGAGAGCTGCTTGGAAGCCTGATGGTGTGTGAAGTTAGTGAGCCAAATGGAGTTGTTCTCCCACAAGAACCACTCGGCTGATCCTTCTTCAATATGCCCTTCACCAACATGCAGTGTTTCCTTGATTGAATTAGCTCTCACACCAATATTTGCGTCTAGAGCCTTTGCATTGAGGGCTATCTGAAAACGGCTGTGGCGCTGAAGTTGGCTGTGAATGTGGAGTTGGTGGCATGTGAAACCCGCATGTGGAGCATTCGTTTGTGTTCGATGCTCACCAAGATGCATTTCAGTCCTAGGCACTCAAAGGGCACTAAGCATAGAGTGTGAAAACTGAGTTTCCTTGAGAGCTGCTTGGAAGCCTGATGGTGTGTGAAGTTAGTGAGCTAAATGGAGTTGTTCTCCCACAAGAACCACTCGGCTGATCCTTCTTCAACATGCCCTTCACCAACATGCATTGTTTCCTTGATTGAATTAGCTCTCACACCAATATTTGCATCTAGAGCCTTTGATTTGAGGGCTATCTGAAAACGGCTGTGGCGCTGAAGTTGCCTGTGAATGTGGAGTTGGTGGCATGTGAAACCCGCATGTGGAGCATTTTTTTGTGTGGGATGCTCTACCAGGTTCATTCCTAGATTATGCACTCAAAGGGCACTAAGCATAGAGTGTGAAAACTGAGTTTCCTTGAGAGCTGCTTGGAAGCCTGATGGTGTGTGAAGTTAGTGAGCCAAATGGAGTTGTTCTCCCACAAGAACCACTCGGCTGATCCTTCTTCAATATGCCCTTCACCAACATGCAGTGTTTCCTTGATTGAATTAGCTCTCACACCAATATTTGCGTCTAGAGCCTTTGCATTGAGGGCTATCTGAAAATGGCTGTGGCGCTGAAGTTGCCTGAGAATGTGGAGTTGGTGGCATGTGAAACCCGCATGTGGAGCATTCGTTTGTGTGGGATGCTCTCCAAGATTCTTTTCAGTCCTAGGCACTCAAAGGGCACTAAGCATAGAGTGTGAAAACTGAGTTTCCTTGAGAGCTGCTTGGAAGCCTGATGGTGTGTGAAGTTAGTGAGCCAAATGGAGTTGTTCTCCCACAAGAACCACTCGGCTGATCCTTCTTCAATATGCCCTTCACCAACATGCAGTGTTTCCTTGATTGAATTAGCTCTCACACCCATATTTGCGTCTAGAACCTTTGCATTGAGCTCTATCTGAAAACGGCTGTGGCGCTGAAGTTGGCTGTGAATGTGGAGTTGGTGGCATGTGAAACCCGCATGTGGAGCATTTTTTTGTGTGGGATGCTCTACCAGGTTCATTCCTAGATTATGCACTCAAAGGGCACTAAGCATAGAGTGTGAAAACTGAGTTTCCTTGAGAGCTGCTTGGAAGCCTGATGGTGTGTGAAGTTAGTGAGCCAAATGGAGTTGTTCTCCCACAAGAACCACTCGGCTGATCCTTCTTCAATATGCCCTTCACCAACCAACATGCAGTGTTTCCTTGATTGAATTAGCTCTCACACCAATATTTGCGTCTAGAGCCTTTGCATTGAGGGCTATCTGAAAATGGCTGTGGCGCTGAAGTTGCCTGAGAATGTGGAGTTGGTGGCATGTGAAACCCGCATGTGGAGCATTCGTTTGTGTGGGATGCTCTCCAAGATTCTTTTCAGTCCTAGGCACTCAAAGGGCACTAAGCATAGAGTGTGAAAACTGAGTTTCCTTGAGAGCTGCTTGGAAGCCTGATGGTGTGTGAAGTTAGTGAGCCAAATGGAGTTGTTCTCCCACAAGAACCACTCGGCTGATCCTTCTTCAATATGCCCTTCACCAACATGCAGTGTTTCCTTGATTGAATTAGCTCTCACACCCATATTTGCGTCTAGAACCTTTGCATTGAGCTCTATCTGAAAACGGCTGTGGCGCTGAAGTTGGCTGTGAATGTGGAGTTGGTGGCATGTGAAACCCGCATGTGGAGCATTCGTGTGTGTGGGATGCTCTGCCAGGTTCATTCCTAGATAATGCACTCAAAGGGCACTAAGCATAGAGTGTGAAAACTGAGTTTCCTTGAGAGCTGCTTGGAAGCCTGATGGTGTGTGAAGTTAGTGAGCCAAATGGAGTTGTTCTCCCTCAAGAACCACTCGGCTGATCCTTCTTCAATATGCCGTTCACCAACATGCAGTGTTTCCTTGATTGAATTAGCTCTCACACCAATATTTGCGTCTAGAGCCTTTGCATTGAGGGCTATCTGAAAACGGCTGTGGCGCTGAAGTTGCCTGTGAATGTGGAGTTGGTGGCATGTGAAACCTGCATGTGGAGCATTCGTTTGTGTGGGATGCTCTCCAAGCTTCTTTTCAGTCTTAGGCACTAAAAGGGCACTAAGCATAGAGTGTGAAAACTGAGTTTCCTTGAGAGCTGCTTGGAAGCCTGATGGTGTGTGAAGTTAGTGAGCCCAATGGAGTTGTTCTCCCACATAAACCACTCGGCTGATCTTCTTCAATATGCCCTTCACCAACATGCAGTGTTTCCTTGATTGAATTAGCTCTCACACCCATGTTTGCGTCTAGAGCCTTTGCATTGAGGGCTATCTGAAAATGGCTGTGGCGCTGAAGTTGCCTGAGAATGTGGAGTTGGTGGCATGTGAAACCCGCATGTGGAGCATTTGTTTGTGTGGGATGCTCTACCAGGTTCATTCCTAGATAATGCACTCAAAGGGCACTAAGCAAAGAGTGTGTAAACTGAGTTTCCTTGAGAGCTGCTTGGAAGCCTGATGGTGTGTGAAGTTAGTGAGCCAAATGGAGTTGTTCTCCCACAAGAACCACTCGGCTGATCCTTCTTCAATATGCCCTTCACCAACATGCAGTGTTTCCTTGATTGAATTAGCTCTCACACCAATATTTGCGTCTAGAGCCTTTGCATTGAGGGCTATCTGAAAACGGATGTGGCGCTGAAGTTGCCTGAGAATGTGGAGTTGGTGGCATGTGAAACCCGCATGTGGAGCATTCGTTTGTGTGGGATGCTCTCCAAGATGCATTTCAGTCCTAGGCACTCAAAGGGCACTAAGCATAGAGTGTGAAAACTGAGTTTCCTTGAGAGCTGCTTGGAAGCCTGCTGGTGTGTGAAGTTAGTGAGCCAAATGGAGTTGTTCTCCCACAAGAACCACTCGGCTGATCCTTCTTCAATATGCCCTTCACCAACATGAAGTGTTTCCTTGATTGAATTAGCTCTCACACCAATATTTGCGTCTAGAGCCTTTGCATTGAAGGCTATCTGAAAACGGTTGTGGCGCTGAAGTTGGCTGTGAATGTGGAGTTGGTGGCACGTGAAACCCGCATGTGGAGCATTCGTTGTGTGGGATGCTCACCAAGATGCATTTCAGTCCTAGGCACTCAAAGGGCACTAAGCATAGAGTGTGAAAACTGAGTTTCCTTGAGAGCTGCTTGGAAGCCTGATGGTGTGTGAAGTTAGTGAGCCAAATGGAGTTGTTCTCCCAGAAGAACCACTCGGCTGATCCTTCTTCAATATGCCCTTCACCAACATGCAGTGTTTCCTTGATTGAATTAGCTCACACACCAATATTTGCGTCTAGAACCTTTGCATTGAGGGCTATCTGAAAAAAGCTGTGGCTCTGAAGTTGCCTGTGAATGTGGAGTTGGTGGCATGTGAAACCCGCATGTGGAGCATTCGTTTGTGTGGGATGCTCTACCAGGTTCATTCCTAGATAATGCACTCCAAGGGCACTAAGCATAGAGTGTGAAAACTGAGTTTCCTTGAGAGCTGCTTGGAAGCCTGATGGTGTGTGAAGTTAGTGAGCCAAATGGAGTTGTTCTCCCACAAGAACCACTCGGCTGATCCTTCTTCAATATGCCCTTCACCAACATGCAGTGTTTCCTTGATTGAATTAGCTCTCACACCAATATTTGCGTCTAGAGCCTTTGCATTGAGGGCTATCTGAAAATGGCTGTGGCGCTGAAGTTGCCTGTGAATGTGGAGTAGGTGGCCTGTGAAACCCGCATGTGGAGCATTCGTTTGTGTGGGATGCTCACCAAGCTTCATTTCAGTCCTAGGCACTCAAACGGCACTAAGCATAGAGTGTGAAAACTGAGTTTCCTTGAGAGCTGCTTGGAAGCCTGATGGTGTGTGAAGTTAGTGAGACAAATGGAGTTGTTCTCCCACAAGAACCACTCGGCTGATCCTTCTTCAATATGCCCTTCACCAACATGCAGTGTTTCCTTGATTGAATTAGCTCTCACAACAATATTTGCATCTAGAGCCTTTGAATTGAAGGCTATCTGAAAATGGCTGTGGCGCTGAAGTTGCCTGAGGATGTGGAGTTGGTGGCATGTGAAACCCGCATGTGGAGCATTTGTTTGTGTGGGATGCTCTACCAGGTTCATTCCTAGATAATGCACTCAAAGGGCACTAAACATAGAGTGTGAAAACTGAGTTTTCTTGAGAGCTGCTTGGAAGCCTGATGGTGTGTGAAGTTAGTGAGCCAAATGGAGTTGTTCTCCCACAAGAACCACTCGGCTGATCCTTCTTCAATATGCCCTTCACCAACATGCAGTGTTTCCTTGATTGAATTAGCTCTCACACCCATATTTGCGTCTAGAGCCTTTGCATTGAGGGCTATCTGAAAATGGCTGTGGCGCTGAAGTTGCCTGAGAATGTGGAGTTGGTGGCGTGTGAAACCCGCATGTGGAGCATTCGTTTGTGTGGGATGCTCTACCAGGTTCATTCCTAGATAATGCACTCAAAGGGCACTAAGCATAGAGTGTGAAAACTGAGTTTCCTTGAGAGCTGCTTGGAAGCCTGATGGTGTGTGAAGTTAGTGAGCCAAATGGAGTTGTTCTCCCTCAAGAACCACTCGGCTGATCCTTCTTCAATATGCCCTTCACCAACATGCAGTGTTTCCTTGATTGAAATAGCTCTCACACCCATATTTGCGTCTAGAGCCTTTGCATTGAGGGCTATCTGAAAATGGCTGTAGCGCTGAAGTTGCCTGAGAATGTGGAGTTGGTGGCCTGTGAAACCCGCATGTGGAGCATTCGTTTGTGTGGGATGCTCTACCAGGTTCATTCCTAGATAATGCACTCAAAGGGCACTAAGCATAGAGTGTGAAAACTGAGTTTCCTTGAGAGCTGCTTGGAAGCCTGATGGTGTGTGAAGTTAGTGAGCCAAATGGAGTTGTTCTCCCACAAGAACCACTCGGCTGATCCTTCTTCAATATGCCCTTCACCAACATGCAGTGTTTCCTTGATTGAATTAGCTCTCACACCAATCTTTGCGTCTAGAGCCTTTGCATTGAGGGCTATCTGAAAACGGCTGTGGCGCTGAAGTTGCCTGAGAATGTGGAGTTGGTGGCATGTGAAACCCGCATGTGGAGCATTCGTTTGTGTGGGATGCTCACCAAGCTTCATTTCAGTCCTAGGCACTCAAACGGCACTAAGCATAGAGTGTGAAAACTGAGTTTCCTTGAGAGCTGCTTGGAAGCCTGATGGTGTGTGAAGTTAGTGAGCCAAATGGAGTTGTTCTCCCACAAGAACCACTCGGCTGATCCTTCTTCAATATGCCCTTCACCAACATGCAGTGTTTCCTTGATTGAATTAGCTCTCACACCAATCTTTGCGTCTAGAGCCTTTGCATTGAGGGCTATCTGAAAACGGCTGTGGCGCTGAAGTTGCCTGAGGATGTGGAGTTGGTGGCATGTGAAACCCGCATGTGGAGCATTTGTTTCTGTGGGATGCTCTATCAGGTTCATTCCTAGATAATGCACTCAAAGGGCACTAAACATAGAGTGTGAAAACTGAGTTTCCTTGAGAGCTGCTTGGAAGCCTGATGGTGTGTGAAGTTAGTGAGCCAAATGGAGTTGTTCTCCCACAAGAACCACTCGGCTGATCCTTCTTCAATATGCTCTTCCCCAACATGCAGTGTTTCCTTGATTGAATTAGCTCTCACACCCATATTTGCGTCTAGAACCTTTGAATTGAGGGCTATCTGAAAACGGCTGTGGCGCTGAAGTTGCCTGTGAATGTGGAGTTGGTGGCATGTGAAACCCACATGTGGAGCATTCGTTTGTGTGGGATGCTCTACCAGGTTCATTCCTAGATAATGCACTCAAAGGGCACTAAGCATAGAGTGTGAAAACTGAGTTTCCTTGAGAGCTGCTTGGAAGCCTGGTGGTGTGTGAAGTTAGTGAGCCAAATGGAGTTGTTCTCCCTCAAGAACCACTCGGCTGATCCTTCTTCAATATGCCCTTCACCAACATGCAGTGTTTCCTTGATTGAATTAGCTCTCACACCAATATTTGCGTCTAGAGCCTCTGCATTGAGGGCTATCTGAAAACGGCTGTGGCGCTGAAGTTGCCTGAGGATGTGGAGTTGGTGGCATGTGAAACCCGCATGTGCAGCATTCGTTTGTGTGGGATGTTCTCCAAGATGCATTTCAGTCCTAGGCACTCAAAGGGCACTAAGCATAGAGTGTGAAAACTGAGTTTCCTTGAGAGCTGCTTGGAAGCCTGATGGTGTGTGAAGTTAGTGAGCCAAATGGAGTTGTTCTCCCACAAGAACCACTCGGCTGATCCTTCTTCAATATGCCCTTCACCAACATGCAGTGTTTCCTTGATTGAATTAGCTCTCACACCAATATTTGCGTCTAGAGCTTTTGCATTGAGGGCTATCTGAAAATGGCTGTAGCGCTGAAGTTGCCTGAGAATGTGGAGTTGGTGGCCTGTGAAACCCGCATGTGGAGCATTCGTTTGTGTGGGATGCTCTACCAGGTTCATTCCTAGATAATGCACTCAAAGGGCACTAAGCATAGAGTGTGAAAACTGAGATTCCGTGAGAGCTGCTTGGAAGCCTGATGGTGTGTGAAGTTAGTGAGCCAAATGGAGTTGTTCTCCCACAAGAACCACTCGGCTGATCCTTCTTCAATATGCCCTTCACCAACATGCAGTGTTTCCTTGATTGAATTAGCTCTCACACCAATCTTTGCGTCTAGAGCCTTTGCATTAAGGGCTATCTGAAAACGGCTGTGGCACTGAAGTTGTCTGTGAATGTGGAGTTGGTGGCATGTGAAACCCGCATGTGGAGCATTCGTTTGTGTGGGATGCTCACCAAGCTTCATTTCAGTCCTAGGCACTCAAAGGGTACTAAGCATAGAGTGTGAAAACTGAGATTCCTTGAGAGCTGCTTGGAAGCCTGGTGGTGTGTGAAGTTAGTGAGCCAAATGGAGTTGTTCTCCCACAAGAACCACTCGGCTGATCCTTCTTCAATATGCCCTTCACCAACATGCAGTGTTTCCTTGATTGAATTAGCTCTCACACCAATATTTGCGTCTAGAGTTTTGTATTGAGGTCTATCTGAAAACGGCTGTGGCACTGAAGTTGGCTGTGAATGTGGAGTTGGTGGCATGTGAAACCCGCATGTGTAGCATTGGTTTGTGTGCGATGCTCAACCAGGTTCATTCGTAGATAATGCACTAAAAGGGCACTAAGCATAGAGTGTGAAAAGTGAGTGTCCTTGAGAGCTGCTTGGAAGCCTGATGGTGTGTGAAGTTAGTGAGCCAAATGGAGTTGTTCTCCCACAAGAACCACTCGGCTGATCCTTCTTCTTCAATATGCCCTTCACCAACATGCAGTGTTTCCTTGATTGAATTAGCTCTCACACCCATATTTGCGTCTAGAGCGTTTACATTGAGGGCTATCTGAAAACGGCTGTGGTGCTGAAATTGTCTGTGAATGTGAAGTAGGTGGCATGTGAAACCCGCATGTGTAGCCTTGGTTTGTTTTGGATGCTCTCCATGCTTCTTTTCAGTCCTAGGCACTGAAAGGGTATTAAGCATAGAGTGTGAAAATTGAGTTTCCTTGAGAGCTGCTTGGAAGCCTGATGGTGTGTGAAGTCAGTGAGCCAAATGGAGTTGTTCTCCCACAAGAACCACTCGGCGGATCCTTCTTCAATATGCCCTTCACCAACATGCAGTGTTTCCTTGATTGAATTAGCTTTCACACCAATATTTGACTCTAGAGCCTTTGCATTGAGGGCTATCTGAAAACGGCTGTGGCGCTTAAGTTGCCTGTGAATGTGGAGTTGGTGGCATGTGAAACCCGCATGTGGAGCATTCGTTTGTGTGGGATGCTCTACCAGGTTCATTTCTAGATAATGCACTCAAAGGGCACTAAGCATAGAGTGTGAAAACTGAGTTTCCTTGAGAGCTGCTTGGAAGCCTGATGGTGTGTGAAGTTAGTGAGCCAAATGGAGTTGTTCTCCCACAAGAACCACTCGGCTGATCCTTCTTCATTATGCCCTTCACCAACATGCAGTGTTTCCTTGATTGAATTAGCTCACACACCCATATTTTCGTCTAGAACCTTTGCATTGAGGGCTATCTGAAAACGGCTGTGGCGCTGAAGTTGCCTGTGAATGTGGAGTTGGTGGCATGTGAAACCCGCATGTGGAGCATTCGTTTGTGTGGGATGCTCTACCAGGTTCATTCCTAGATAATGCACTCAAAGGGCACTAAGCATAGAGTGTGAAAACTGAGTTTCCTTGAGAGCTGCTTGGAAGCCTGATGGTGTGTGAAGTTAGTGAGCCAAATGAAGTTGTTCTCCCTCAAGAATGACTTGGCTGATGCTTCTTCAATATGCCCTTCACCAACATGCAGTGTTTCCTTGATTGAATTAGCTCTCACACCAATATTTGCGTCTAGAGCCTTTGCATTGAGGGCTATCTGAAAACGGCTGTGGCGCTGAAGTTGCCTGAGAATGTGGAGTTGGTGGCATGTGAAACCCGCATGTGGAGCATTCGTTTGTGTGGGATGCTCTCCAAGCTTCTTTTCAGTCCTAGGCACTCAAAGGGCACTAAACATAGAGTGTGAAAACTGAGTTTTCTTGAGAGCTGCTTGGAAGCCTGAAGGTGTGTGAAGTTAGTGACCCAAATGGAGTTGTTCTCCCACAAAAACCACTCGGCTGATCCTTCTTCAATATGCCCTTCACCAACATGCAGTGTTTCCTTGATTGAATTAGCTCTCACACCAATATTTGCGTCTAGAGCCTTTGCATTGAGGGCTATCTGAAAATGGCTGTGGCGCTGAAGTTGCCTGAGAATGTGGAGTTGGTGGCATGTGAAACCCGCATGTGGAGCATTCGTTTGTGTGGGATGCTCTACCAGGTTCATTCCTAGATAATGCACTCAAAGGGCACTAAGCATAGAGTGTGAAAACTGAGTTTCCTTGAGAGCTGCTTGGAAGCCTGATGGTGTGTGAAGTTAGTGAGCCAAATGGAGTTGTTCTCCCACAAGAACCACTCGGCTGATCCTTCTTCAATATGCCCTTCACCAACATGCAGTGTTTCCTTGATTGAATTAGCTCTCACACCAATATTTGCGTCTAGAGCCTTTGCATTGAGGGCTATCTGAAAACGGCTGTGGCGCTGAAGTTGGCTGTGAATGTGGAGTTGGTGGCATGTGAAACCCGCATGTGGAGCATTCGTTTGTGTGGGATGCTCACCAAGCTTCATTTCAGTCCTAGGCACTCAAAGGGCACTAAGCATAGAGTGTGAAAACTGAGTTTCCTTGAGAGCTGCTTGGAAGCCTGATGGTGTGTGAAGTTAGTGAGCCAAATGGAGTTGTTCTCCCACAAGAACCACTCGGCTGATCCTTCTTCAATATGCCCTTCACCAACATGCAGTGTTTCCTTGATTGAATTAGCTCTCACACCAATATTTGCGTCTAGAGCCTTTGCATTGAGGGCTATCTGAAAATGGTTGTAGCGCTGAAGTTGCCTGAGAATGTGGAGTTGGTGGCCTGTGAAACCCGCATGTGGAGCATTCGTTTGTGTGGGATGCTCTACCAGGTTCATTCCTAGATAATGCACTCAAAGGGCACTAAGCATAGAGTGTGAAAACTGAGTTTCCTTGAGAGCTGCTTGGAAGCCTGATGGTGTGTGAAGTTAGTGAGCCAAATGGAGTTGTTCTCCCACAAGAACCACTCGGCTGATCCTTCTTCAATATGCCCTTCACCAACATGCAGTGTTTCCTTGATTGAATTAGCTCTCACACCAATCTTTGCGTCTAGAGCCTTTGCATTAAGGGCTATCTGAAAACGGCTGTGGCACTGAAGTTGTCTGTGAATGTGGAGTTGGTGGCATGTGAAACCCGCATGTGGAGCATTCGTTTGTGTGGGATGCTCACCAAGCTTCATTTCAGTCCTAGGCACTCAAAGGGTACTAAGCATAGAGTGTGAAAACTGAGATTCCTTGAGAGATGCTTGGAAGCCTGGTGGTGTGTGAAGTTAGTGAGCCAAATGGAGTTGTTCTCCCACAAGAACCACTCGGCTGATCCTTCTTCAATATGCCCTTCACCAACATGCAGTGTTTCCTTGATTGAATTAGCTCTCACACCAATATTTGCGTCTAGAGCTTTTGTATTGAGGTCTATCTGAAAACGGCTGTGGCACTGAAGTTGGCTGTGAATGTGGAGTTGGTGGCATGTGAAACCCGCATGTGGAGCATTGGTTTGTGTGCAATGCTCAACCAGGTTCATTCGTAGATAATGCACCAAAAGGGCACTAAGCATAGAGTGTGAAAAGTGAGTGTCCTTGAGAGCTGCTTGGAAGCCTGATGGTGTGTGAAGTTAGTGAGCCAAATGGAGTTGTTCTCCCACAAGAACCACTCGGCTGATCCTTCTTCTTCAATATGCCCTTCACCAACATGCAGTGTTTCCTTGATTGAATTAGCTCTCACACCCATATTTGCGTCTAGAGCGTTTACATTGAGGGCTATCTGAAAACGGCTGTGGCGCTGAAGTTGCCTGTGAATGTGGAGTTGGTGGCATGTGAAACCCGCATGTGGAGCATTCGTTTGTGTGGGATGCTCTACCAGGTTCATAATGCACTCAAAGGGCACTAAGCATAGAGTGTGAAAACTGAGTTTCCTTGAGAGCTGCTTGGAAGCCTGATGGTGTGTGGAAGTTAGTGAGCCAAATGGAGTTGTTCTCCCACAAGAACCACTCGGCCTGATCCTTCTTCATTATGCCCTTCACCAACATGCAGTGTTTCCTTGATTGAATTAGCTCACACACCCATATTTTCGTCTAGAACCTTTGCATTGAGGGCTATCTGAAAACGGCTGTGGCGCTGAAGTTGCCTGTGAATGTGGAGTTGGTGGCATGTGAAACCCGCATGTGGAGCATTCGTTTGTGTGGGATGCTCTACCAGGTTCATTCCTAGATAATGCACTCAAAGGGCACTAAGCATAGAGTGTGAAAACTGAGTTTCCTTGAGAGCTGCTTGGAAGCCTGATGGTGTGTGAAGTTAGTGAGCCCAAATGAAGTTGTTCTCCCTCAAGAATGACTTGGCTGATGCTTCTTCAATATGCCCTTCACCAACATGCAGTGGTTTCCTTGATTGAATTAGCTCTCACACCCAATATATGCGTCTAGAGCCTTTGCATTGAGGGGCTATCTGAAAACGGCTGTGGCGCTGAAGGTTGCCTGAGAATGTGGAGTTGGTAGCATGTGAAACCCGCATGTGGAGCATTCGTTTGTGTGGGATGCTCTCCAAGCTTCTTTTCAGTCCTAGGCACTAAAAGGGGCACTAAACATAGAGTGTGAAAACTGAGTTTTCTTGAGAGCTGCTTGGAAGCCTGAAGGTGTGTGAAGTTAGTGACCCAAATGGAGTTGTTCTCCCACAAAAACCACTCGGCTGATCCTTCTTCAATATGCCCTTCACCAACATGCAGTGTTTCCTTGATTGAATTAGCTCTCACACCAATATTTGCGTCTAGAGCCTTTGCATTGAGGGCTATCTGAAAATGGCTGTGGCGCTGAAGTTGCCTGAGAATGTGGAGTTGGTGGCATGTGAAACCCGCATGTGGAGCATTCGTTTGTGTGGGATGCTCTACCAGGTTCATTCCTAGATAATGCACTCAAAGGGCACTAAGCATAGAGTGTGAAAACTGAGTTTCCTTGAGAGCTGCTTGGAAGCCTGATGGTGTGTGAAGTTAGTGAGCCAAATGGAGTTGTTCTCCCACAAGAACCACTCGGCTGATCCTTCTTCAATATACCCTTCACCAACATGCAGTGTTTCCTTGATTGAATTAGCTCTCACACCAATATTTGCGTCTAGAGCCTTTGCATTGAGGGCTATCTGAAAACGGCTGTGGCGCTGAAGTTGGCTGTGAATGTGGAGTTGGTGGCATGTGAAACCCGCATGTGGAGCATTCGTTTGTGTGGGATGCTCACCAAGCTTCATTTCAGTCCTAGGCACTCAAAGGGCACTAAGCATAGAGTGTGAAAACTGAGTTTCCTTGAGAGCTGCTTGGAAGCCTGATGGTGTGTGAAGTTAGTGAGCCAAATGGAGTTGTTCTCCCACAAGAACCACTCGGCTGATCCTTCTTCAATATGCCCTTCACCAACATGCAGTGTTTCCTTGATTGAATTAGCTCTCACACCAATATTTGCGTCTAGAGCCTTTGCATTGAGGGCTATCTGAAAATGGTTGTAGCGCTGAAGTTGCCTGAGAATGTGGAGTTGGTGGCCTGTGAAACCCGCATGTGGAGCATTCGTTTGTGTGGGATGCTCTACCAGGTTCATTCCTAGATAATGCACTCAAAGGGCACTAAGCATAGAGTGTGAAAACTGAGTTTCCTTGAGAGCTGCTTGGAAGCCTGATGGTGTGTGAAGTTAGTGAGCCAAATGGAGTTGTTCTCCCACAAGAACCACTCGGCTGATCCTTCTTCAATATGCCCTTCACCAACATGCAGTGTTTCCTTGATTGAATTAGCTCTCACACCAATCTTTGCGTCTAGAGCCTTTGCATTAAGGGCTATCTGAAAACGGCTGTGGCACTGAAGTTGTCTGTGAATGTGGAGTTGGTGGCATGTGAAACCCGCATGTGGAGCATTCGTTTGTGTGGGATGCTCACCAAGCTTCATTTCAGTCCTAGGCACTCAAAGGGTACTAAGCATAGAGTGTGAAAACTGAGATTCCTTGAGAGATGCTTGGAAGCCTGGTGGTGTGTGAAGTTAGTGAGCCAAATGGAGTTGTTCTCCCACAAGAACCACTCGGCTGATCCTTCTTCAATATGCCCTTCACCAACATGCAGTGTTTCCTTGATTGAATTAGCTCTCACACCAATATTTGCGTCTAGAGCTTTTGTATTGAGGTCTATCTGAAAACGGCTGTGGCACTGAAGTTGGCTGTGAATGTGGAGTTGGTGGCATGTGAAACCCGCATGTGGAGCATTGGTTTGTGTGCAATGCTCAACCAGGTTCATTCGTAGATAATGCACCAAAAGGGCACTAAGCATAGAGTGTGAAAAGTGAGTGTCCTTGAGAGCTGCTTGGAAGCCTGATGGTGTGTGAAGTTAGTGAGCCAAATGGAGTTGTTCTCCCACAAGAACCACTCGGCTGATCCTTCTTCTTCAATATGCCCTTCACCAACATGCAGTGTTTCCTTGATTGAATTAGCTCTCACACCCATATTTGCGTCTAGAGCGTTTACATTGAGGGCTATCTGAAAACGGCTGTGGTGCTGAAATTGTCTGTGAATGTGAAGTAGGTGGCATGTGAAACCCGCATGTGTAGCCTTGGTTTGTGTTGGATGCTCTCCAAGCTTCTTTTCAGACCTAGGCACTGAAAGGGTATTAAGCATAGAGTGTGAAAATTGAGTTTCCTTGAGAGCTGCTTGGAAGCCTGATGGTGTGTGAAGTTAGTGAGCCAAATGGAGTTGTTCTCCCACAAGAACCACTCGGCGGATCCTTCTTCAATATGCCCTTCACCAACATGCAGTGTTTCCTTGATTGAATTAGCTTTCACACCAATATTTGACTCTAGAGCCTTTGCATTGAGGGCTATCTGAAAACGGCTGTGGCGCTGAAGTTGCCTGTGAATGTGGAGTTGGTGGCATGTGAAACCCGCATGTGGAGCATTCGTTTGTGTGGGATGCTCTACCAGGTTCATTCCTAGATAATGCACTCAAAGGGCACTAAGCATAGAGTGTGAAAACTGAGTTTCCTTGAGAGCTGCTTGGAAGCCTGATGGTGTGTGAAGTTAGTGAGCCAAATGGAGTTGTTCTCCCACAAGAACCACTCGGCTGATCCTTCTTCAATATGCCCTTCACCAACATGCAGTGTTTCCTTGATTGAATTAGCTCTCACACCAATATTTGCGTCTAGAGCCTTTGCATTGAAGGCTATCTGAAAACGGTTGTGGCGCTGAAGTTGCCTGAGAATGTGGAGTTGGTGGCATGTGAAACCCGCATGTGGAGCATTCGTTTGTGTGGGATGCTCTACCAGGTTCATTCCTAGATAATGCACTCAAAGGGCACTAAGCATAGAGTGTGAAAACTGAGTTTCCTTGAGTGCTGCTTGGAAGCCTGATGGTGTGTGAAGTTAGTGAGCCAAATGGAGTTGTTCTCCCACAAGAACCACTCGGCTGATCCTTGTTTAATATGACCTTCACCAACATGCAGTGTTTCCTTGATTGAATTATCTCTCACACCAATATTTGCGTCTAGAGCCTTTGCATTGAGGGCTATCTGAAAACTGCTGTGGCGCTGAAGTTGCCTGAGAATGTGGAGTTGGTGGCATGTGAAACCCGCATGTGGAGCATTCGTTTGTGTGGGATGCTCTCCAAGCTTCTTTTCAGTCCTAGGCACTAAAAGGGCACTAAGCATAGAGTGTGAAAACTGAGTTTCCTTGAGAGCTGCTTGGAAGCCTGATGGTGTGTGAAGTTAGTGACCCAAATGGAGTTGTTCTCCCACAAAAACCACTCGGCTGATCCTTCTTCAATATGCCCTTCACCAACATGCAGTGTTTCCTTGATTGAATTAGCTCTCACACCAATATTTGCGTCTAGAGCCTTTGCATTGAGGGCTATCTGAAAATGGCTGTGGCGCTGAAGTTGCCTGAGAATGTGGAGTTGGTGGCATGTGAAACCCGCATGTGGAGCATTCGTTTGTGTGGGATGCTCTATCAGGTTCATTCCTAGATAATGCACTCAAAGGGCACTAAGCATAGAGTGTGAAAACTGAGTTTCCTTGAGAGCTGCTTGGAAGCCTGATGGTGTGTGAAGTTAGTGAGCCAAATGGAGTTGTTCTCCCACAAGAACCACTCGGCTGATCCTTCTTCAATATGCCCTTCACCAACATGCAGTGTTTCCTTGATTGAATTAGCTCTCACACCAATATTTGCTTCTAGAGCCTTTGCATTGAGGGCTATCTGAAAACGGCTGTGGCGCTGAAGTTGTCTGTGAATGTGGAGTTGGTGGCATGTGAAACCCGCATGTGGAGCATTCGTTTGTGTGGGATGCTCACCAAGCTTCATTTCAGTCCTAGGCACTCAAAGGGCACTAAGCATAGAGTGTGAAAACTGAGTTTCCTTGAGAGCTGCTTGGAAGCCTGATGGTGTGTGAAGTTAGTGAGCCAAATGGAGTTGTTCTCCCACAAGAACCACTCAGCTGATCCTTCTTCAATATGCCCTTCACCAACATGCAGTGTTTCCTTGATTGAATTAGCTCTCACACCAATATTTGCGTCTAGAGCCTTTGCATTGAGGGCTATCTGAAAACGGCTGTGGCGCTGAAGTTGCCTGAGAATGTGGAGTTGGTGGCATGTGAAACCCGCATGTGGAGCATTCGTTTGTGTGGGATGCTCTCCAAGATGCATTTCAGTCCTAGGCACTCAAAGGGCACTAAGCATAGAGTGTGAAAACTGAGTTTCCTTGAGAGCTGCTTGGAAGCCTGATGGTGTGTGAAGTTAGTGAGCCAAATGGAGTTGTTCTCCCACAAGAACCACTCAGCTGATCCTTCTTCAATATGCCCTTCACCAACATGCAGTGTTTCCTTGATTGAATTAGCTCTCACACCCATATTTGCGTCTAGAGCCTTTGCATTGAGGGCTATCTGAAAACGGCTGTGGCGCTGAAATTGTCTGTGAATGTGAAGTAGGTGGCATGTGAAACCCGCATGTGTAGCCTTGGTTTGTGTTGGATGCTCTCCAAGCTTCTTTTCAGACCTAGGCACTGAAAGGGTATTAAGCATAGAGTGTGAAAATTGAGTTTCCTTGAGAGCTGCTTGGAAGCCTGATGGTGTGTGAAGTTAGTGAGCCAAATGGAGTTGTTCTCCCACAAGAACCACTCGGCGGATCCTTCTTCAATATGCCCTTCACCAACATGCAGTGTTTCCTTGATTGAATTAGCTTTCACACCAATATTTGACTCTAGAGCCTTTGCATTGAGGGCTATCTGAAAACGGCTGTGGCGCTGAAGTTGCCTGTGAATGTGGAGTTGGTGGCATGTGAAACCCGCATGTGGAGCATTCGTTTGTGTGGGATGCTCTACCAGGTTCATTCCTAGATAATGCACTCAAAGGGCACTAAGCATAGAGTGTGAAAACTGAGTTTCCTTGAGAGCTGCTTGGAAGCCTGATGGTGTGTGAAGTTAGTGAGCCAAATGGAGTTGTTCTCCCACAAGAACCACTCGGCTGATCCTTCTTCAATATGCCCTTCACCAACATGCAGTGTTTCCTTGATTGAATTAGCTCTCACACCAATATTTGCGTCTAGAGCCTTTGCATTGAAGGCTATCTGAAAACGGTTGTGGCGCTGAAGTTGGCTGTTAATGTGGAGTTGGTGGCATGTGAAACCCGCATGTGGAGCATTCGTTTGTGTGGGATGCTCTACCAGGTTCATTCCTAGATAATGCACTCAAAGGGCACTAAGCATAGAGTGTGAAAACTGAGTTTCCTTGAGTGCTGCTTGGAAGCCTGATGGTGTGTGAAGTTAGTGAGCCAAATGGAGTTGTTCTCCCACAAGAACCACTCGGCTGATCCTTGTTTAATATGACCTTCACCAACATGCAGTGTTTCCTTGATTGAATTATCTCTCACACCAATATTTGCGTCTAGAGCCTTTGCATTGAGGGCTATCTGAAAACTGCTGTGGCGCTGAAGTTGCCTGAGAATGTGGAGTTGGTGGCATGTGAAACCCGCATGTGGAGCATTCGTTTGTGTGGGATGCTCTCCAAGCTTCTTTTCAGTCCTAGGCACTAAAAGGGCACTAAGCATAGAGTGTGAAAACTGAGTTTCCTTGAGAGCTGCTTGGAAGCCTGATGGTGTGTGAAGTTAGTGACCCAAATGGAGTTGTTCTCCCACAAAAACCACTCGGCTGATCCTTCTTCAATATGCCCTTCACCAACATGCAGTGTTTCCTTGATTGAATTAGCTCTCACACCAATATTTGCGTCTAGAGCCTTTGCATTGAGGGCTATCTGAAAATGGCTGTGGCGCTGAAGTTGCCTGAGAATGTGGAGTTGGTGGCATGTGAAACCCGCATGTGGAGCATTCGTTTGTGTGGGATGCTCTACCAGGTTCATTCCTAGATAATGCACTCAAAGGGCACTAAGCATAGAGTGGGAAAACTGAGTTTCCTTGAGAGCTGCTTGGAAGCCTGATGGTGTGTGAAGTTAGTGAGCCAAATGGAGTTGTTCTCCCACAAGAACCACTCGGCTGATCCTTCTTCAATATGCCCTTCACCAACATGCAGTGTTTCCTTGATTGAATTAGCTCTCACACCAATATTTGCGTCTAGAGCCTTTGCATTGAGGGCTATCTGAAAACGGCTGTGGCGCTGAAGTTGCCTGAGAATGTGGAGTTGGTGGCATGTGAAACCCGCATGTGGAGCATTCGTTTGTGTGGGATGCTCTCCAAGATGCATTTCAGTCCTAGGCACTCAAAGGGCACTAAGCATAGAGAGTGAAAACTGAGTTTCCTTGAGAGCTGCTTGGAAGCCTGATGGTGTGTGAAGTTAGTGAGCCAAATGGAGTTGTTCTCCCACAAGAACCACTCAGCTGATCCTTCTTCAATATGCCCTTCACCAACATGCAGTGTTTCCTTGATTGAATTAGCTCTCACACCAATATTTGCGTCTAGAGCCTTTGCATTGAGGGCTATCTGAAAACGGCTGTGGCGCTGAAGTTGCCTGTGAATGTGGAGTTGGTGGCATGTGAAACCCACATGTGGAGCATTCGTTTGTGTGGGATGCTCTACCAGGTTCATTCCTAGATTATGCACTCAAAGGGCACTAAGCATAGAGTGTGAAAACTGAGTTTCCTTGAGAGCTGCTTGGAAGCCTGATGGTGTGTGAAGTTAGTGAGCCAAATGGAGTTGTTCTCCCTCAAGAACCACTCGGCTGATCCTTCTTCAATATGCCCTTCACCAACATGCAGTGTTTCCTTGATTGAATTAGCTCTCACACCAATATTTGCGTCTAGAGCCTTTGCATTGAGGGCTATCTGAAAACGGCTGTGGCGCTGAAGTTGCCTGAGAATGTAGACTTGGTGGCATGTGAAACCTGTATGTGGAGCATTCGTTTGTGTGGGATGCTCTCCAAGATTCTTTTTAGTCCTAGGCACTAAAAGGGCACTAAGCATAGAGTGTGAAAACTGAGTTTCCTTGAGAGCTGCTTGGAAGCCTGATGGTGTGTGAAGTTAGTGAGCCAAATGGAGTTGTTCTCCCACAAGAACCACTCGGCTGATCCTTCTTCAACATGCCCTTCACCAACATGCATTGTTTCCTTGATTGAATTAGCTCTCACACCAATATTTGCATCTAGAGCCTTTGAATTGAGGGCTATCTGAAAACGGCTGTGGCGCTGAAGTTGCCTGTGAATGTGGAGTTGGTGGCATGTGAAACCCGCATGTGGAGCATTTGTTTGTGTGGGATGCTCTACCAGGTTCATTCCTAGATTATGCACTCAAAGGGCACTAAGCATAGAGTGTGAAAACTGAGTTTCCTTGAGAGCTGCTTGGAAGCCTGATGGTGTGTGAAGTTAGTGATCCAAATGGAGTTGTTCTCCCACAAGAACCACTCGGCTGATCCTTCTTCAATATGCCCTTCACCAACATGCATTGTTTCCTTGATTGAATTAGCTCTCACACCAATATTTGCGTCTAGAGCCTTTGCATTGAGGGCTATCTGAAAATGGCTGTGGCGCTGAAGTTGCCTGAGAATGTGGAGTTGGTGGCATGTGAAACCCGCATGTGGAGCATTCGTTTGTGTGGGATGCTCTCCAAGATTCATTTCAGTCCTAGGCACTCAAAGGGCACTAATCATAGAGTGTGAAAACTGAGTTTCCTTGAGAGCTGCTTGGAAGCCTGATGGTGTGTGAAGTTAGTGAGCCAAATGGAGTTGTTCTCCCACAAGAACCACTCGGCTGATCCTTCTTCAATATGCCCTTCACCAACATGCAGTGTTTCCTTGATTGAATTAGCTCTCACACCAATATTTGCGTCTAGAGCCTTTGCATTGAGGGCTATCTGAAAACGGCTGTGGCGCTGAAGTTGCCTGAGAATGTAGACTTGGTGGCATGTGAAACGTGCATGTGGAGCATTCGTTTGTGTGGGATGCTCTCCAAGATGCATTTCAGTCCTAGGCACTAAAAGGGCACTAAGCATAGAGTGTGAAAACTGAGTTTCCTTGAGAGCTGCTTGGAAGCCTGATGGTGTGTGAAGTTAGTGAGCCAAATGGAGTTGTTCTCCCACAAAAACTACTCGGCTGATCCTTCTTCAATATGCCCTTCACCAACATGCAGTGTTTCCTTGATTGAATTAGCTCTCACACCCATATTTGCATCTAGAGCCTTTGCATTGAGGGCTATCTGAAAATGGCTGTGGCGCTGAAGTTGCCTGAGAATGTGGAGTTGGTGGCCTGTGAAACCAGCATGTGGAGCATTCGTTTGTGTGGGATGCTCTACCAGGTTCATTCCTAGATAATGCACTCCAAGGGCACTAAGCATAGAGTGTGAAAACTGAGTTTCCTTGAGAGCTGCTTGGAAGCCTGATGGTGTGTGAAGTTAGTGAGCCAAATGGAGTTGTTCTCCCACAAGAACCACTCGGCTGATCCTTCTTCAATATGCCCTTCACCAACATGCAGTGTTTCCTTGATTGAATTAGCTCTCACACCAATATCTGCGTCTAGAGCCTTTGCATTGAGGGCTATCTGAAAACGGCTGTGGCGCTGAAGTTGGCTGTGAATGTGGAGTTGGTGGCATGTGAAACCCGCATGTGGAGCATTCGTTTGTGTGGGATGCTCACCAAGCTTCATTTCAGTCCTAGGCACTCAAAGGGCACTAAGCATAGAGTGTGAAAACTGAGTTTCCTTGAGAGCTGCTTGGAAGCCTGATGGTGTGTGAAGTTAGTGAGCCAAATGGAGTTGTTCTCCCACAAGAACCACTCGGCTGATGCTTCTTCAATATGACCTTCACCAACATGCAGTGTTTCCTTGATTGAATTAGTTCTCACACCAATATTTGCGTCTAGAACCTTTGCATTGAGGGCTATCTGAAAACGGCTGTGGCGCTGAAGTTGCCTGTGAATGTGGAGTTGGTGGCATGTGAAACCCGCATGTGGAGCATTCGTTTGTGTGGGATGCTCTACCAGGTTCATTCCTAGATAATGCACTCAAAGGGCACTAAGCATAGAGTGTGAAAACTGAGTTTCCTTGAGAGCTGCTTGGAAGCCTGATGGTGTGTGAAGTTAGTGAGCCAAATGGAGTTGTTCTCCCACAAGAACCACTCGGCTGATCCTTCTTCAATATGCCCTTCACCAACATGCAGTGTTTCCTTGATTGAATTAGCTCTCACACCAATATTTGCGTCTAGAGCCTTTGCATTGAGGGCTATCTGAAAACAGCTGTGGCGCTGAAGTTGCCTGAGAATGTGGAGTTGGTGGCATGTGAAACCTGCATGTGGAGCATTCGTTTGTGTGGGATGCTCTCCAAGCTTCTTTTCAGTCCTTGGCCCTCAAAGGGCACTAAGCATAGAGTGTGAAAACTGAGTTTCCTTGAGAGCTGCTTGGAAGCCTGATGGTGTGTGAAGTTAGTGAGCCAAATGGAGTTGTTCTCCCACAAGAACCACTCGGCTGATGCTTCTTCAATATGACCTTCACCAACATGCAGTGTTTCCTTGATTGAATTAGCTCTCACACCAATATTTGCGTCTAGAACCTTTGCATTGAGGGCTATCTGAAAACGGCTGTGGCGCTGAAGTTGGCTGTGAATGTGGAGTTGGTGGCATGTGAAACCCGCATGTGGAGCATTCGTTTGTGTGGGATGCTCTACCAGGTTCATTCCTAGATAATGCACTCCAAGGGCACTAAGCATAGAGTGTGAAAACTGAGTTTCCTTGAGAGCTGCTTGGAAGCCTGATGGTGTGTGAAGTTAGTGAGCCAAATGGAGTTGTTCTCCCACAAGAACCACTCGGCTGATCCTTCTTCAATATGCCCTTCACCAACATGCAGTGTTTCCTTGATTGAATTAGCTCTCACACCACTCTTTGCGTCTAGAGCCTTTGCATTGAGGGCTATCTGAAAACGGCTGTGGCGCTGAAGTTGCCTGTGAATGTGGAGTTGGTTGCCTGTGAAACCCGCATGTGGAGCATTCGTTTGTGTGGGATGCTCTACCAAGTTTATTCCTGGATAAATCACTCAAAGGGCACTAAGCATAGAGTGTGAAAACTGAGTTTCCTTGAGAGCTGCTTGGAAGCCTGATGGTGTGTGAAGTTAGTGAGCCAAATTCAGTTGTTCTCCCACAAGAACCACTCGGCAGATCCTTCTTCAATATGCCCTTTACCAACATGCAGTGTTTCCTTGATTGAATTAGCTCTCTCACCTATATTTGCGTCTAGAGCCTTTGCATTGAGGGCTATCTGAAAACGGCTGTGGCGCTGAAGTTGCCTGTGAATGTGGAGTTGGTGGCATGTGAACCCCGCATGTGGAGCATTCGTTTTTGTCGGAATCTTTACCAGGTTCATTCCTAGATAATGCACTCAAAGGGCACTAAGCATAGAGTGTGAAAACTGAGTTTCCTTGAGTGCTGCTTGGAAGCCTGATGGTGTGTGAAGTTAGTGAGCCAAATGGAGTTGTTCTCCCACAAGAACCACTCGGCTGATCCTTCTTCAATATGCCCTTCACCAACATGCAGTGTTTCCTTGATTGAATTAGCTCTCACACCCATATTTGCGTCTAGAGCCTTTGCATTGAGGGCTATCTGAAAATTGCTGTGGCGCTGAAGTTGCCTGAGAATGTGGAGTTGGTGGCATGTGAAACCCGCATGTGGAGCATTCGTTTGTGTGGGATGCTCTCCAAGATGCATTTCAGTCCTAGGCACTCAAAGGGCACTAAGCATAGAGTGTGAAAACTGAGTTTCCTTGAGAGCTGCTTGGAAGCCTGATGGTGTGTGAAGTTAGTGAGCCAAATGGAGTTGTTCTCCCACAAGAACCACTCAGCTGATCCTTCTTCAATATGCCCTTCACCAACATGCAGTGTTTCCTTGATTGAATTAGCTCTCACACCAATATTTGCGTCTAGAGCCTTTGCATTGAGGGCTATCTGAAAACGGCTGTGGCGCTGAAGTTGCCTGAGAATGTGGAGTTGGTGGCATGTGAAACCCGCATGTGGAGCATTCGTTTGTGTGGGATGCTCTCCAAGATTCATTTCAGTCCTAGGCACTCAAATGGCACTAAGCATAGAGTGTGAAAACTGAGTTTCCTTGAGAGCTGCTTGGAAGCCTGATGGTGTGTGAAGTTAGTGAGCCAAATTCAGTTGTTCTCCCACAGGAACCACTCGGCTGATCCTTCTTCTACATGCCCTTCACCAACATGAATTGTTTCCTTGATTGAATTAGCTCTCACACCAATATTTGCATCTAGAGCCTTTGAATTGAGGGCTATCTGAAAACGGCTGTGGCGCTGAAGTTGACTGTGAATGTGGAGTTGGTGGCATGTGAAACCCGCATGTGGAGCATTTGTTTGTGTGGGATGCTCTACCAGGTTCATTCCTAGATTATGCACTCAAAGGGCACTAAACATAGAGTGTGAAAACTGAGTTTCCTTGAGAGCTGCTTGGAAGCCTGATGGTGTGTGAAGTTAGTGAGCCAAATTCAGTTGTTCTCCCACAAGAACCACTCGGCTGATCCTTCTTCAATATGCCCTTCACCAACATGCAGTGTTTCCTTGATTGAATTAGCTCTCACACCAATATTTGCGTCTAGAACCTTTGCATTGAGGGCTATCTGAAAACGGCTGTGGCGCTGAAGTTGCCTGTGAATGTGGAGTTGGTGGCATGTGAAACCCGCATGTGGAGCATTCGTTTTTGTCGGAATCTTTACCAGGTTCATTCCTAGATAATGCTCTCAAAGGGCACTAAGCATAGAGTGTGAAAACTGAGTTTCCTTGAGAGCTGCTTGGAAGCCTGATGGTGTGTGAAGTAAGTGAGCCAAATGGAGTTGTTCTCCCACAAGAACCACTCGGCTGATCCTTCTCAATATCCTTCACCAACATGCAGTGTTTCCTTGATTGAATTAGCTCTCACACCAATATTTGCGTCTAGAGCCTTTGTATTGAGGGCTATCTGAAAACGGCTGTGGCGCTGAAGTTGCCTGAGAATGTAGACTTGGTGGCATGTGAAACCTGCTTGTGGAGCATTCGTTTGTGTGTCATGCTCTCCAAGCTTCTTTTCAGTCCTAGGCACTAAAAGGGCACTAAGCATAGAGTGTGAAAACTGAGTTTCCTTGAGAGCTGCTTGGAAGCCTGATGGTGTGTGAAGTTAGTGAGCCAAATGGAGTTGTTCTCCCACAGGAACCACTCGGCTGATCCTTCTTCAACATGCCCTTCACCAACATGCATTGTTTCCTTGATTGAATTAGCTCTCACACCAATATTTGCATCTAGAGCCTTTGCATTGAGGGCTATCTGAAAACGGCTGTGGCGCTGAAGTTGACTGTGAATGTGGAGTTGGTGGCATGTGAAACCCGCATGTGGAGCATTTGTTTGTGTGGGATGCTCTACCAGGTTCATTCCTAGATTATGCACTCAAAGGGCACTAAACATAGAGTGTGAAAACTGAGTTTCCTTGAGAGCTGCTTGGAAGCCTGATGGTGTGTGAAGTTAGTGAGCCAAATGGAGTTGTTCTCCCACAAGAACCACTCGGCTGATCCTTCTTCAATATGCCCTTCACCAACATGCAGTGTTTCCTTGATTGAATTAGCTCTCACACCAATATTTGCGTCTAGAGCCTTTACATTGAGGGCTATCTGAAAACGGCTGTGGCGCTGAAGTTGCCTGAGAATGTGGAGTTGGTGGCATGTGAAACCCGCATGTGGAGCATTCGTTTGTGTGTCATGCTCTCCAAGCTTCTTTTCAGTCCTAGGCACTCAAAGGGCACTAAGCATAGAGTGTGAAAACTGAGTTTCCTTGAGAGCTGCTTGGAAGCCTGCTGGTGTGTGAAGTTAGTGAGCCAAATGGAGTTGTTCTCCCACAAGAACCACTCGGCTGATCCTTCTTCAATCTGACCTTCACCAACATGCAGTGTTTCCTTGATTGAATTAGCTCTCACACCAATATTTGCGTCTAGAACCTTTGCATTGAGGGCTATCTGAAAACAGCTGTGGCGCTGAAGTTGCCTATGAATGTGGAGTTATGGCATGTGAAACCAGCATGTGGAGCATTCGTTTGTGTGGGATGCTCTACCAGGTTCATTCCTAGATAATGCACTCAAAGGGCACTAAGCATAGAGTGGGAAAACTGAGTTTCCTTGAGAGCTGCTTGGAAGCCTGATGGTGTGTGAAGTTAGAGAGCCAAATGGAGTTGTTCTCCCACAAGAACCACTCGGCTGATCCTTCTTCAATATGCCCTTCACCAACATGCAGTGTTTCCTTGATTGAATTAGCTCTCACACCAATATTTGCGTCTAGAGCCTTTGCATTGAGGGCTATCTGAAAACAGCTGTGGCGCTGAAGTTGCCTGAGAATGTACACTTGGTGGCATGTGAAACCTGCATGTGGAGCATTCGTTTGTGTGGGATGCTCACCAAGCTTCTTTTCAGTCCTAGGCACTCAAAGGGCACTAAGCATAGAGTGTGAAAACTGAGTTTCCTTGAGAGCTGCTTGGAAGCATGATGGTGTGTGAAGTTAGTGAGCCAAATGGAGTTGTTCTCCCACAAGAACCACTCGGCTGATCCTTCTTCAATATGCCCTTCACCAACATGCAGTGTTTCCTTGATTGAATTAGCTCTCACACCAATATTTGCGTCTAGAGCCTTTGCATTGAGGGCTATCTGAAAACAGCTGAGGCGCTGAAGTTGCCTGTGAATGTGGAGTTGGTGGCATGTGAAACCCGCATGTGGAGCATTCGTTTTTGTCGGATGCTTTACCTGGTTCATTCCTAGATAATGCACTCAAAGGGCACTAAGCATAGAGTGTGAAAATTGGGTTTCCTTGAGAGCTGCTTGGAAGACTGATGGTGTGTGAAGCTGGTGAGCCAAATGGAGTTGTTCTCCCACAAGAACCACTCGGCTGATCCTTCTTCAATACGCCCTTCACCAACATGCAGTGTTTCCTTGATTGAATTAGCTCTCACACCAACATTTGCGTCTAGAGCCTTTGCATTGAGGGCTATCTGAAAACGGCTGTGGCGCTGAAGTTGCCTGTGAATGTGGAGTTGGTGGCCTGTGAAACCCGCATGTGGAGCATTCGTTTTTGTCGGACGCTTTACCAGGTTCATTCCTAGATAATGCACTCAAAGGGCACTAAGCATAGAGTGTGAAAACTGAGTTTCTTTGAGAGCTGCTTGGAAGCCTGATGGTGTGTGAAGCTGGTGAGCCAAATGGAGTTGTTCTCCCACAAGAACCACTCGGCTGATCCTTCTTCAATATGCCCTTCACCAACATGCAGTGTTTCCTTGATTGAATTAGCTCTCACACCAACATTTGCGTCTAGAGCCTTTGCATTGAGGGCTATCTGAAAACGGCTGTGGCACTGAGGTTGCCTGACATGTGGAGTTGGTGGCATGTGAAACCCGCATTTGGAGCATTCGCTTGTGTGGGATGCTCTACCACGTTCAATCCTAGATAATGCACTCAAAGGGCACTAAGCATAGAGTGTGAAAACTGAGTTTCCTTGAGAGCTGCTTGGAAGCCTGGTGGTGTGTGAAGTTAGTGAGCTAAATGGAGTTGTTCTCCCACAAGAACCACTCGGCTGATCCTTCTTCAATATGTCCTTCACCAACATGCAGTGTTCCCTTGATTGAATTAGCTCTCACACCAATATTTGCGTCTAGATACTTTGCATTGAGGGCTATCTGAAAACGGCTGTGGCGCTGAAGTTGCCTGTGAATGTGGACTTTTTGGCATGTGAAACCCGCATGTGGAGCATTCGTATGTGTGGGATGCTCTACCAGGTTCAATCCTAGATAATGCACTCAAAGGGCACTAAGCATAGAGTGTGAAAACTGAGTTTCCTTGAGAGCTGCTTGGAAGCCTGATGGTGTGTGAAGTTAGTGAGCCAAATGGAGTTGTTCTCCCACAACATCCACTCGGCTGATCCTTCTTCAATATGCCCTTCACCAACATGCAGTGTTTCCTTGATTGAATTAGCTCTCACACCCATATTTGCGTTAGAGCCTTTGCACTGAGGGCTATCTGAAAACGGCTGTGGCGCTGAAGTTGCCTGAGAATGTGGAGTTGGTGGCATGTGAAACCCGCATGTGGAGCATTCGTTTGTGTGGGATGCTCACCAAGCTTCTTTTCAGTCCTAGGCACTCAAAGGGCACTAAGCATAGAGTGTGAAAACTGAGTTTCCTTGAGAGCTGCTTGGAAGCCTGATGGTGTGTGAAGTTAGTGAGCCAAATGGAGTTGTTCTCCCACAAGAACCACTCGGCTGATCCTTCTTCAACATGCCCTTCACCAACATGCAGTGTTTCCTTGATTGAATTAGCTCTCACACCATTCTTTGCGTCTAGAGCCTTTGCATTGAGGGCTATCTGAAAACGGCTGTGGCGCTGAAGTTGCCTGAGAATGTGGAGTTGGTGGCATGTGAAACCCGCATGTGGAGCATTCGTTTGTGTGAGATGCTCTACCTGGTTTAATCCTAGATAATGCACTCAAAGGGCACTAAGCATAGAGTGTGAAAACTGAGTTTCCTTGAGAGCTGCTTGGAAGCCTGATGGTATGTGAAGTTAGTGAGCCAAATGGAGTTGTTCTCCCACAAGAACCACTCGGCTGATCCTTCTTCAATATGCCCTTCACCAACATGCACTGTTTCCTTGATTGAATTAGCTCTCACACCAATATTTGCGTCTAGAGCCTTTGCATTGAGGGCTATCTGAAAATGGCTGTGGCGCTGAAGTTGCCTGTGAATGTGGAGTTGGTGGCATGTGAAACCCGCATGTGGAGCATTCGTTTGTGTGGGATGCTCTACCAAGTTTATACCTGCATAAATCACTCAAAGGGCACTAAGCATAGAGTGTGAAAACTGAGTTTCCTTGAGAGCTGCTTGGAAGCCTGATGGTGTGTGAAGTTAGTGAGCCAAATGGAGTTGTTCTCCCACAAGAACCACTCGGCTGATCCTTCTTCAATATGTCCTTCACCAACATGCAGTGTTTCCTTGATTGAATTAGCTCTCACACCATTCTTTGCGTCTAGAGCCTTTGCATTGAGGGCTATCTGAAAACGGCTGTGGCGCTGAAGTTGCCTGAGAATGTGGAGTTGGTGGCATGTGAAACCCGCATGTGGAGCATTCGTTTGTGTGAGATGCTCTACGAGGTTCATTCCTAGATAATGCACTCAAAGGGCACTAAGCATAGAGTGTGAAAACTGAGTTTCCTTGAGAGCTGTTGGAAGCCTGATGGTATGTGAAGTTAGTGAGCCAAATGGAGTTGTTCTCCCACAAGAACCACTCGGCTGATCCTTCTTCAATATGCCCTTCACCAACATGCACTATTTCCTTGATTGAATTAGCTCTCACACCAATATTTGCGTCTAGAGCCTTTGCATTGAGGGCTATCTGAAAACGGCTGTGGCGCTGAAGTTGCCTGAGAATGTGGAGTTGGTGGCCTGTGAAACCCGCATGTGGAGCATTCGTTTGTGTGGGATGCTCTACCAAGTTTATACCTGCATAAATCACTCAAAGGGCACTAAGCATAGAGTGTGAAAACTGAGTTTCCTTGAGAGCTGCTTGGAAGCCTGATGGTGTGTGAAGTTAGTGAGCCAAATGGAGTTGTTCTCCCACAAGAACCACTCGGCTGATCCTTCTTCAATATGCCCTTCACCAACATGCACTGTTTCCTTGATTGAATTAGCTCTCACACCAATATTTGCGTCTAGAGCCTTTGCATTGAGGGCTATCTGAAAATGGCTGTAGCGCTGAAGTTGCCTGTGAATGTGGAGTTGGTGGCATGTGAAACCCGCATGTGGAGCATTCGTTTGTGTGGGATGCTCACCAAGCTTCATTTCAGTCCTAGGCACTCAAAGGGCACTAAGCATAGAGTGTGAAAACTGAGATTCCTTGAGAGCTGCTTGGAAGCCTGATGGTGTGTGAAGTTAGTGAGCCAAATGGAGTTGTTCTCCCACAAGAACCACTCGGCTGATCCTTCTTCAATATGCCCTTCACCAACATGCAGTGTTTCCTTGATTGAATTAGCTCTCACACCAATATTTGCGTCTAGAGCCTTTGCATTGAGGGCTATCTGAAAACGGCTGTGGCGCTGAAGTTGCCTGAGAATGTGGAGTTGGTGGCATGTGAAACCTGCTTGTGGAGCATTCGTTTGTGTGGGATGCTCTACAAAGTTTATTCCTGGATAATTCACTTAAAGGGCACTAAGCATAGAGTGTGAAAACTGAGTTTCCTTGAGAGCTGCTTGGAAGCCTGATGGTGTGTGAAGTTAGTGAGCCAAATGGAGTTGTTCTCCCACAAGAACCACTCGGCTGATCCTTCTTCAATATGCCCTTCACCAACATGCAGTGTTTCCTTGATTGAATTAGCTCTCACACCAATATTTGCGTCTAGAGCCTTTGCATTGAGGGCTATCTGAAAACGGCTGTGGCGCTGAAGTTGCCTGTGAATGTGGAGTTGGTGGCATGTGAAACCCGCATGTGGAGCATTCGCTTGTGTGGGATGCTCACCAAGCTTCATTTCAGTCCTAGGCACTCAAAGGGCACTAAGCATAGAGTGTGAAAACTGAGATTCCTTGAGAGCTGCTTGGAAGCCTGATGGTGTGTGAAGTCAGTGAGCCAAATGGAGTTGTTCTCCCACAAGAACCACTCGGCTGATCCTTGTTCAATATGCCCTTCACCAACATGCAGTGTTTCCTTGATTGAATTAGCTCTCACACCAATATTTGCGTCTAGAGCCTTTGCATTCAGGGCTATCTGAAAACGGCTGTGGCGCTGAAGTTGCCTGAGAATGTGGAGTTGGTGGCATGTGAAACCTGCTTGTGGAGCATTCGTTTGTGTGGGATGCTCACCAAGCTTCTTTTCAGTCCTAGGCACTAAAAGGGCACTAAGCATAGAATGTGAAAACTGAGTTTCCTTGAGAGCTGCTTGGAAGCCTGATGGTGTGTGAAGTTAGTGAGCTAAATGGAGTTGTTCTCCCACAAGAACCACTCGGCTGATCCTTCTTCAATATGCCCTTCACCAACATGCAGTGTTTCCTTGATTGAATTAGCTCTCACACCAATATTTGCGTCTAGAGCCTTTGCATTGAGGGCTATCTGAAAACGGCTGTGGCGCTGAAGTTGCCTGAGAATGTGGAGTTGGTGGCATGTGAAACCCACATATGGAGCATTGGTTTGTGTGGGATGCTCTACCAGGTTCAATCCCTAGATAATGCACTCAAAGGGGCACTAAGCATAGAGTGTGGAAATTGAGTTTCCTTGAGAGCTGCTTGGAAGCCTGATGGTGTGTGAAGCTGGTGAGCCAAATGGAGTTGTTCTCCACAAGAACCACTTGGCTGATCCTTCTTCAATACGCCCTTCACCAACATGCAGTGTTTCCTTGATTGAATTAGCTCTCACACCAACTTTTGCGTCTAGAGCCTTTGCATTGAGGGGCTATCTGAAAACGGCTGTGGCACTGAGGTTGCCTGAGATTTGGAGTTGGTGGCATGTGAAACCCGCATTTGGAGCATTCGTTTGTTGTGGGATGCTCTACCAGGTTCAATCCTAGATAATGCACTCAAAGGGCACTAAGCATAGAGTGTGAAAACTGAGTTTCCTTGAGAGTTGCTTGGAAGCCTGGTGGTGTGTGAAGTTAGTGAGCCAAATGGAGTTGTTCTCCCACAAGAACCACTCGGCTGATCCTTCCTTCAATATGCCCTTCACCAACATGCAGTGTTTCCTTGATTGAATTAGCTCTCAACACCAATTATTTGCGTCTAGAGCCTTTGCATTGAGGGCTATCTGAAAACGGCTGTGGCGCTGAAGTTGCCTGAGAATGTAGACTTGGTAGCATGTGAAACCCGCATGTGGAGCATTCGTTTGTGTGTAATGCTCACCAAGCTTCATTTCAGTCCTAGGCACTCAAACGGCACTAAGCATAGAGTGTGAAAACTGAGTTTCCTTGAGAGCTGCTTGGAAGATTGATGGTGTGTGAAGTTAGTGAGCCAAATGGAGTTGTTCTCCCACATAGAACCACTCGGCTGATCCTTCTTCAATATGCCCTTCACCAACATGCAGTGTTTCCTTTTTAAATTAGCTCTCACACCAATATTTGCGTCTAGAGCCTTTGCATTGAGGGCTATCTGAAAACGGCTGTGGCGCTGAAGTTGCCTGTGAATGTGGAGTTGGTGGCATGTGAAACCCGCATGTGGAGCATTCGTTTGCTGTGGGATGCTCACAAGCTTCATTTCAGTCCTAGGCACTCAAAGGGCACTAAGCATAGAGTGTGAAACCTGAGTTTCCTTGAGAGCTGCATGGAAGCCTGGTGGTGTGTGAAGTTAGTGAGCCAAATGGAGTTGTTCTCACACAAGAACCACTCGGCTGATCCTTCTTCAATATGCCCTTCACCAACATGCAGTGTTTCCTTGATTGAATTAGCTCTCACACCCAATATTTGCCTCTAGAGCCTTTGCATGGAGGACTATCTGAAAACGGCTGTGGCGCTGAAGTTGCCTGTGAATGTGGAGTTCGTGGCATGTGAAACCCGCATGTGGAGCATTCGTTTGTGTGGGATGCTGTACCAAGTTTATTTCTAGATAATTCACTCAAAGGGCACTAAGCATAGAGTGTGAAAACTGAGTTTCCTTGAGAGCTGCATGGAAACCTGATGGTGTGTGAAGTTAGTGAGCCAAATGGAGTTGTTCTCCCACAAGAACCACTCGGCTGATCCTTCTTCAATATGCCCTTCACAAACATGCAGTGTTTCCTTGATTGAACTTAGCTCTCACACCAATATTTGCATCTAGAGCCTTTGCATTAAGGGCTATCTGAAAACGGCTGTGGCGCTGAAGTTGCCTGTGAATCTGGAATTGGTGGCATGTGAAACCCGCATGTGGAGCATTCGTTTGTGTGGGATGCTCACCAAGCTTCAATTCAGTCCTAGGCACTCAAAGGGCACTAAGCATAGAGTGTGAAAACTGAGTTTCCTTGAGAGCTGCTTGGAAGCCTAATGGTGTGTGAAGTTAGTGAGCCAAATGGAGTTGTTCTCCCACAAGAACCACTCGGCTGATCTCTTCTTCAATATGCCCTTCACCAACATGAAGTATTTCCTTGATTGAATTAGCTCTCACACCAATATTTGCGTCTAGAGCCTTTGCATTGAGGGCTATCTGAAAATGGCTGTGGCGTTGAAGTTGCCTGAGAATGTGGAGTTTTTTGGCATGTGAAACCCGCATGTAGAGCATTCGTTTGTGTGGGATGCTCACCAAGCTTCATTTCAGTCCCTAGGCACTCAAAGGGCACTAAACATAGAGTGTGAAAACTGAGTTTCCTTGAGAGCTGCTTGGAAGCCCTGATGGTGTGTGAAGTTAGTGAGCCAAATGGAGTTGTTCTCCCACAAGAACCACTCGGCTGATCCTTCTTCAATATGCCCTTCACCAACATGAAGTGTTTCCTTGATTGAATTAGCTCTCACACACAATATTTGCGTCTAGAGCCTTTGCATTGAGGGCTATCTGAAAATGGCTGTGGCGCTGAAGTTGCCTGTGAATGTGGAGTTGGTGGCCTGTGAAACCCGCATGTGGAGCATTCGTTTTTGTCGGACGCTTTACAGGTTCATTCCTAGATAATGCACTCAAAGGGCACTAAGCATAGAGTGTGAAAACTGAGTTTCCTTGAGAGCTGCTTTTAAGCCTGATGGTGTGTGAAGCTGGTGAGCCCAAATGGAGTTGTTCTCCCACAAGAACCACTCGGCTGATCCTTCTTCAATATGCCCTTCACCAACATGCAGTGTTTCCTTGATTGAATTAGCTCTCACACCAACATTTGCGTCTAGAGCCTTTGCATGAGGGCTATCTGAAAACGGCTGTGGCACTGAGGTTGCCTGAGATGTGGAGTTGGTGGCATGTGAAACCCCGCATTTGGAGCATTCGCTTGTGTGGGATGCTCTACCAGGTTCAATCCTAGATAATGCACTCAAAGGGCACTAAGCATAGAGTGTGAAAACTGAGTTTCCTTGAGAGCCTGCTTGGAAGCCTGATGGTGTGTGAAGTTAGTGAGCCAAATGGAGTTGTTCTCCCACAAGAACCACTCGGCTGATCCTTCTTCAATATGCCCTTCACCAACATGCAGTGTTTCCTTGATTGAATTAGCTCTCACACCACTCTTTGCGTCTAGAGCCTTTGCATTGAGGGCTATTTGAAGACGGCTGTTGGCGCTGAAGTTGCCTGTGAATGTGGAGTTGGTGGCCTGTGAAACCCGCATGTGGAGCATTCGTTTGTGTGGGATGCTCTACCAAGTTTATTCCTGGATAAATCACTCAAAGGGCACTAAGCATAGAGTGTGAAAAACTGAGTTTCCTTGAGAGCTGCTTTTAAGCCTGATGGTGTGTGAAGTTAGTGAGCCAAATGGAGTTGTTCTCCCACAAGAACCACTCGGCTGATCCTTCTTCAATATGCCCTTCACCAACATGCAGTGTTTCCTTGATTGAATTAGCTCTCACACCCATATTTGCGTCTAGAGCCTTTGCATTGAGGGCTATCTGAAACGGCTGTGGCACTGAAGTTGCCTGTGAATGTGGAGTTGGTGGCATGTGAAACCCGCATGTGGAGGATTCGTTTGTGTGGGATGCTCACCAAGCTTCATTTCTGTCCTAGGCACTCAAAGGGAACTAAGCATAGAGTGTGAAAACTGAGTTTCCTTGAGAGCTGCTTGGAAGCCTGATGGTGTGTGAAGTTAGTCAGCTAAATGGAGTTGTTCTCCCACAAGAACCACTCGGCTGATCCTTCTTCAATATGTCCTTCACCAACATGCAGTGTTCCCTTGATTGAATTAGCTCTCACACCAATATTTGCGTCTAGATACTTTGCATTGAGGGCTATCTGAAAATGGCTGTGGCGCTGAAGTTGCCTGTGAATGTGGAGTTGGTGGCATGTGAAACCCGCATGTGGAGCATTCGTATGTGTGGGATGCTCTACCAGGTTCAATCCTAGATAATGCACTCAAACGGCACTAAGCATAGAGTGTGAAAACTGAGTTTCCTTGAGAGCTGCTTGGAAGCCTGATGGTGTGTGAAGTTAGTGAGCCAAATGGAGTTGTTCTCCCACAACATACACTCGGCTGATCCTTCTTCAATATGCCCTTCACCAACATGCAGTGTTTCCTTGATTGAATTAGCTCTCACACCCATATTTGCGTTAGAGCCTTTGCACTGAGGGCTATCTGAAAACGGCTGTGGCGCTGAAGTTGCCTGTGAATGTGGAGTTGGTGGCCTGTGAAACCCGCATGTGGAGCATTCGTTTTTGTCGGACACTTTACCAGGTTCATTCCTAGATAATGCACTCAAAGGGCACTAAGCATAGAGTGTGAAAACTGAGTTTCCTTGAGAGCTGCTTGGAAGCCTGATGGTGTGTGAAGCTGGTGAGCCAAATGGAGTTGTTCTCCCACAAGAACCACTCGGCTGATCCTTCTTCAATATGTGCTCCACCAACATGCAGTGTTTCCTTGATGGAATTAGCTCTCACACCAACATTTGCGTCTAGAGCCTTTGCATTGAGGGCTATCTGAAAACGGCTGTGGCACTGAGGTTGCCTGACATGTGGAGTTGGTGGCATGTGAAACCCGCATTTGGAGCATTCGCTTGTGTGGGATGCTCTACCACGTTCAATCCTAGATAATGCACTCAAAGGGCACTAAGCATAGAGTGTGAAAACTGAGTTTCCTTGAGAGCTGCTTGGAAGCCTGATGGTGTGTGAAGTTAGTGAGCTAAATGGAGTTGTTCTCCCACAAGAACCACTCGGCTGATCCTTCTTCAATATGTCCTTCACCAACATGCAGTGTTCCCTTGATTGAATTAGCTCTCACACCAATATTTGCGTCTAGATACTTTGCATTGAGGGCTATCTGAAAACGGCTGTGGCGCTGAAGTTGCCTGTGAATGTGGACTTTTTGGCATGTGAAACCCGCATGTGGAGCATTCGTATGTGTGGGATGCTCTACCAGGTTCAATCCTAGATAATGCACTCAAAGGGCACTAAGCATAGAGTGTGAAAACTGAGTTTCCTTGAGAGCTGCTTGGAAGCCTGATGGTGTGTGAAGTTAGTGAGCCAAATGGAGTTGTTCTCCCACAACATCCACTCGGCTGATCCTTCTTCAATATGCCCTTCACCAACATGCAGTGTTTCCTTGATTGAATTAGCTCTCACACCCATATTTGCGTCTAGAGCCTTTGCACTGAGGGCTATCTGAAAACGGCTGTGGCGCTGAAGTTGCCTGAGAATGTGGAGTTGGTGGCATGTGAAACCCGCATGTGGAGCATTCGTTTGTGTGGGATGCTCACCAAGCTTCTTTTCAGTCCTAGGCACTCAAAGGGCACTAAGCATAGAGTGTGAAAACTGAGTTTCCTTGAGAGCTGCTTGGAAGCCTGATGGTGTGTGAAGTTAGTGAGCCAAATGGAGTTGTTCTCCCACAAGAACCACTCGGCTGATCCTTCTTCAACATGCCCTTCACCAACATGCAGTGTTTCCTTGATTGAATTAGCTCTCACACCATTCTTTGCGTCTAGAGCCTTTGCATTGAGGGCTATCTGAAAACGGCTGTGGCGCTGAAGTTGCCTGAGAATGTGGAGTTGGTGGCATGTGAAACCCGCATGTGGAGCATTCGTTTGTGTGAGATGCTCTACCTGGTTTAATCCTAGATAATGCACTCAAAGGGCACTAAGCATAGAGTGTGAAAACTGAGTTTCCTTGAGAGCTGCTTGGAAGCCTGATGGTATGTGAAGTTAGTGAGCCAAATGGAGTTGTTCTCCCACAAGAACCACTCGGCTGATCCTTCTTCAATATGCCCTTCACCAACATGCACTGTTTCCTTGATTGAATTAGCTCTCACACCAATATTTGCGTCTAGAGCCTTTGCATTGAGGGCTATCTGAAAATGGCTGTGGCGCTGAAGTTGCCTGTGAATGTGGAGTTGGTGGCATGTGAAACCCGCATGTGGAGCATTCGTTTGTGTGGGATGCTCTACCAAGTTTATACCTGCATAAATCACTCAAAGGGCACTAAGCATAGAGTGTGAAAACTGAGTTTCCTTGAGAGCTGCTTGGAAGCCTGATGGTGTGTGAAGTTAGTGAGCCAAATGGAGTTGTTCTCCCACAAGAACCACTCGGCTGATCCTTCTTCAATATGTCCTTCACCAACATGCAGTGTTTCCTTGATTGAATTAGCTCTCACACCATTCTTTGCGTCTAGAGCCTTTGCATTGAGGGCTATCTGAAAACGGCTGTGGCGCTGAAGTTGCCTGAGAATGTGGAGTTGGTGGCATGTGAAACCCGCATGTGGAGCATTCGTTTGTGTGAGATGCTCTACGAGGTTCATTCCTAGATAATGCACTCAAAGGGCACTAAGCATAGAGTGTGAAAACTGAGTTTCCTTGAGAGCTGTTGGAAGCCTGATGGTATGTGAAGTTAGTGAGCCAAATGGAGTTGTTCTCCCACAAGAACCACTCGGCTGATCCTTCTTCAATATGCCCTTCACCAACATGCACTGTTTCCTTGATTGAATTAGCTCTCACACCAATATTTGCGTCTAGAGCCTTTGCATTGAGGGCTATCTGAAAACGGCTGTGGCGCTGAAGTTGCCTGAGAATGTGGAGTTGTTGGCCTGTGAAACCCGCATGTGGAGCATTCGTTTGTGTGGGATGCTCTACCAAGTTTATACCTGCATAAATCACTCAAAGGGCACTAAGCATAGAGTGTGAAAACTGAGTTTCCTTGAGAGCTGCTTGGAAGCCTGATGGTGTGTGAAGTTAGTGAGCCAAATGGAGTTGTTCTCCCACAAGAACCACTCGGCTGATCCTTCTTCAATATGCCCTTCACCAACATGCAGTGTTTCCTTGATTGAATTAGCTCTCACACCAATATTTGCGTCTAGAGCCTTTGCATTGAGGGCTATCTGAAAATGGCTGTAGCGCTGAAGTTGCCTGTGAATGTGGAGTTGGTGGCATGTGAAACCCGCATGTGGAGCATTCGTTTGTGTGGGATGCTCACCAAGCTTCATTTCAGTCCTAGGCACTCAAAGGGCACTAAGCATAGAGTGTGAAAACTGAGATTCCTTGAGAGCTGCTTGGAAGCCTGATGGTGTGTGAAGTTAGTGAGCCAAATGGAGTTGTTCTCCCACAAGAACCACTCGGCTGATCCTTCTTCAATATGCCCTTCACCAACATGCAGTGTTTCCTTGATTGAATTAGCTCTCACACCAATATTTGCGTCTAGAGCCTTTGCATTGAGGGCTATCTGAAAACGGCTGTGGCGCTGAAGTTGCCTGAGAATGTGGAGTTGGTGGCATGTGAAACCTGCTTGTGGAGCATTCGTTTGTGTGGGATGCTCTACAAAGTTTATTCCTGGATAATTCACTTAAAGGGCACTAAGCATAGAGTGTGAAAACTGAGTTTCCTTGAGAGCTGCTTGGAAGCCTGATGGTGTGTGAAGTTAGTGAGCCAAATGGAGTTGTTCTCCCACAAGAACCACTCGGCTGATCCTTCTTCAATATGCCCTTCACCAACATGCAGTGTTTCCTTGATTGAATTAGCTCTCACACCAATATTTGCGTCTAGAGCCTTTGCATTGAGGGCTATCTGAAAACGGCTGTGGCGCTGAAGTTGCCTGTGAATGTGGAGTTGGTGGCATGTGAAACCCGCATGTGGAGCATTCGCTTGTGTGGGATGCTCACCAAGCTTCATTTCAGTCCTAGGCACTCAAAGGGCACTAAGCATAGAGTGTGAAAACTGAGATTCCTTGAGAGCTGCTTGGAAGCCTGATGGTGTGTGAAGTCAGTGAGCCAAATGGAGTTGTTCTCCCACAAGAACCACTCGGCTGATCCTTGTTCAATATGCCCTTCACCAACATGCAGTGTTTCCTTGATTGAATTAGCTCTCACACCAATATTTGCGTCTAGAGCCTTTGCATTGAGGGCTATCTGAAAACGGCTGTGGCGCTGAAGTTGCCTGAGAATGTGGAGTTGGTGGCATGTGAAACCTGCTTGTGGAGCATTCGTTTGTGTGGGATGCTCACCAAGCTTCTTTTCAGTCCTAGGCACTAAAAGGGCACTAAGCATAGAATGTGAAAACTGAGTTTCCTTGAGAGCTGCTTGGAAGCCTGATGGTGTGTGAAGTTAGTGAGCTAAATGGAGTTGTTCTCCCACAAGAACCACTCGGCTGATCCTTCTTCAATATGCCCTTCACCAACATGCAGTGTTTCCTTGATTGAATTAGCTCTCACACCAATATTTGCGTCTAGAGCCTTTGCATTGAGGGCTATCTGAAAACGGCTGTGGCGCTGAAGTTGCCTGAGAATGTGGAGTTGGTGGCATGTGAAACCCACATATGGAGCATTGGTTTGTGTGGGATGCTCTACCAGGTTCAATCCTAGATAATGCACTCAAAGGGCACTAAGCATAGAGTGTGGAAATTGAGTTTCCTTGAGAGCTGCTTGGAAGCCTGATGGTGTGTGAAGCTGGTGAGCCAAATGGAGTTGTTCTCCCACAAGAACCACTTGGCTGATCCTTCTTCAATACGCCCTTCACCAACATGCAGTGTTTCCTTGATTGAATTAGCTCTCACACCAACTTTTGCGTCTAGAGCCTTTGCATTGAGGGCTATCTGAAAACGGCTGTGGCACTGAGGTTGCCTGAGATTTGGAGTTGGTGGCATGCGAAACCCGCATTTGGAGCATTCGTTTGTGTGGGATGCTCTACCAGGTTCAATCCTAGATAATGCACTCAAAGGGCACTAAGCATAGAGTGTGAAAACTGAGTTTCCTTGAGAGTTGCTTGGAAGCCTGGTGGTGTGTGAAGTTAGTGAGCCAAATGGAGTTGTTCTCCCACAAGAACCACTCGGCTGATCCTTCTTCAATATGCCCTTCACCAACATGCAGTGTTTCCTTGATTGAATTAGCTCTCACACCAATATTTGCGTCTAGAGCCTTTGCATTGAGGGCTATCTGAAAACGGCTGTGGCGCTGAAGTTGCCTGAGAATGTAGACTTGGTAGCATGTGAAACCCGCATGTGGAGCATTCGTTTGTGTGTAATGCTCACCAAGCTTCATTTCAGTCCTAGGCACTCAAACGGCACTAAGCATAGAGTGTGAAAACTGAGTTTCCTTGAGAGCTGCTTGGAAGATTGATGGTGTGTGAAGTTAGTGAGCCAAATGGAGTTGTTCTCCCACAAGAACCACTCGGCTGATCCTTCTTCAATATGCCCTTCACCAACATGCAGTGTTTCCTTTTTAAATTAGCTCTCACACCAATATTTGCGTCTAGAGCCTTTGCATTGAGGGCTATCTGAAAACGGCTGTGGCGCTGAAGTTGCCTGTGAATGTGGAGTTGGTGGCATGTGAAACCCGCATGTGGAGCATTCGTTTGTGTGGGATGCTCACCAAGCTTCATTTCAGTCCTAGGCACTCAAAGGGCACTAAGCATAGAGTGTGAAACCTGAGTTTCCTTGAGAGCTGCATGGAAGCCTGGTGGTGTGTGAAGTTAGTGAGCCAAATGGAGTTGTTCTCCCACAAGAACCACTCGGCTGATCCTTCTTCAATATGCCCTTCACCAACATGCAGTGTTTCCTTGATTGAATTAGCTCTCACACCAATATTTGCCTCTAGAGCCTTTGCATGGAGGACTATCTGAAAACGGCTGTGGCGCTGAAGTTGCCTGTGAATGTGGAGTTCGTGGCATGTGAAACCCGCATGTGGAGCATTCGTTTGTGTGGGATGCTGTACCAAGTTTATTTCTAGATAATTCACTCAAAGGGCACTAAGCATAGAGTGTGAAAACTGAGTTTCCTTGAGAGCTGCATGGAAACCTGATGGTGTGTGAAGTTAGTGAGCCAAATGGAGTTGTTCTCCCACAAGAACCACTCGGCTGATCCTTCTTCAATATGCCCTTCACAAACATGCAGTGTTTCCTTGATTGAATTAGCTCTCACACCAATATTTGCATCTAGAGCCTTTGCATTAAGGGCTATCTGAAAACGGCTGTGGCGCTGAAGTTGCCTGTGAATCTGGAATTGGTGGCATGTGAAACCCGCATGTGGAGCATTCGTTTGTGTGGGATGCTCACCAAGCTTCATTTCAGTCCTAGGCACTCAAAGGGCACTAAGCATAGAGTGTGAAAACTGAGTTTCCTTGAGAGCTGCTTGGAAGCCTAATGGTGTGTGAAGTTAGTGAGCCAAATGGAGCTGTTCTCCCACAAGAACCACTCGGCTGATCCTTCTTCAATATGCCCTTCACCAACATGAAGTATTTCCTTGATTGAATTAGCTCTCACACCAATATTTGCGTCTAGAGCCTTTGCATTGAGGGCTATCTGAAAATGGCTGTGGCGCTGAAGTTGCCTGAGAATGTGGAGTTTTTGGCATGTGAAACCCGCATGTAGAGCATTCGTTTGTGTGGGATGCTCACCAAGCTTCATTTCAGTCCTAGGCACTCAAAGGGCACTAAACATAGAGTGTGAAAACTGAGTTTCCTTGAGAGCTGCTTGGAAGCCTGATGGTGTGTGAAGTTAGTGAGCCAAATGGAGTTGTTCTCCCACAAGAACCACTCGGCTGATCCTTCTTCAATATGCCCTTCACCAACATGAAGTGTTTCCTTGATTGAATTAGCTCTCACACCAATATTTGCGTCTAGAGCCTTTGCATTGAGGGCTATCTGAAAATGGCTGTGGCGCTGAAGTTGCCTGTGAATGTGGAGTTGGTGGCCTGTGAAACCCGCATGTGGAGCATTCGTTTTTGTCGGACGCTTTACCAGGTTCATTCCTAGATAATGCACTCAAAGGGCACTAAGCATAGAGTGTGAAAACTGAGTTTCCTTGAGAGCTGCTTTTAAGCCTGATGGTGTGTGAAGCTGGTGAGCCAAATGGAGTTGTTCTCCCACAAGAACCACTCGGCTGATCCTTCTTCAATATGCCCTTCACCAACATGCAGTGTTTCCTTGATTGAATTAGCTCTCACACCAACATTTGCGTCTATAGCCTTTGCATTGAGGGCTATCTGAAAACGGCTGTGGCACTGAGGTTGCCTGAGATGTGGAGTTGGTGGCATGTGAAACCCGCATTTGGAGCATTCGCTTGTGTGGGATGCTCTACCAGGTTCAATCCTAGATAATGCACTCAAAGGGCACTAAGCATAGAGTGTGAAAACTGAGTTTCCTTGAGAGCTGCTTGGAAGCCTGATGGTGTGTGAAGTTAGTGAGCCAAATGGAGTTGTTCTCCCACAAGAACCACTCGGCTGATCCTTCTTCAATATGCCCTTCACCAACATGCAGTGTTTCCTTGATTGAATTAGCTCTCACACCACTCTTTGCGTCTAGAGCCTTTGCATTGAGGGCTATTTGAAGACGGCTGTGGCGCTGAAGTTGCCTGTGAATGTGGAGTTGGTGGCCTGTGAAACCCGCATGTGGAGCATTCGTTTGTGTGGGATGCTCTACCAAGTTTATTCCTGGATAAATCACTCAAAGGGCACTAAGCATAGAGTGTGAAAACTGAGTTTCCTTGAGAGCTGCTTTTAAGCCTGATGGTGTGTGAAGTTAGTGAGCCAAATGGAGTTGTTCTCCCACAAGAACCACTCGGCTGATCCTTCTTCAATATGCCCTTCACCAACATGCAGTGTTTCCTTGATTGAATTAGCTCTCACACCCATATTTGCGTCTAGAGCCTTTGCATTGAGGGCTATCTGAAAACGGCTGTGGCACTGAAGTTGCCTGTGAATGTGGAGTTGGTGGCATGTGAAACCCGCATGTGGAGGATTCGTTTGTGTGGGATGCTCACCAAGCTTCATTTCTGTCCTAGGCACTCAAAGGGAACTAAGCATAGAGTGTGAAAACTGAGTTTCCTTGAGAGCTGCTTGGAAGCCTGATGGTGTGTGAAGTTAGTCAGCTAAATGGAGTTGTTCTCCCACAAGAACCACTCGGCTGATCCTTCTTCAATATGTCCTTCACCAACATGCAGTGTTCCCTTGATTGAATTAGCTCTCACACCAATATTTGCGTCTAGATACTTTGCATTGAGGGCTATCTGAAAATGGCTGTGGCGCTGAAGTTGCCTGTGAATGTGGAGTTGGTGTCATGTGAAACCCGCATGTGGAGCATTCGTATGTGTGGGATGCTCTACCAGGTTCAATCCTAGATAATGCACTCAAAGGGCACTAAGCATAGAGTGTGAAAACTGAGTTTCCTTGAGAGCTGCTTGGAAGCCTGATGGTGTGTGAAGTTAGTGAGCCAAATGGAGTTGTTCTCCCACAACATCCACTCGGCTGATCCTTCTTCAATATGCCCTTCACCAACATGCAGTGTTTCCTTGATTGAATTAGCTCTCACACCCATATTTGCGTTAGAGCCTTTGCACTGAGGGCTATCTGAAAACGGCTGTGGCGCTGAAGTTGCCTGAGAATGTGGAGTTGGTGGCATGTGAAACCCGCATGTGGAGCATTCGTTTGTGTGGGATGCTCACCAAGCTTCATTTCAGTCCTAGGCACTCAAAGGGCACTAAGCATAGAGTGTGAAAACTGAGTTTCCTTGAGAGCTGCTTGGAAGCCTGATGGTGTGTGAAGTTAGTGAGCCAAATGGAGTTGTTCTCCCACAAGAACCACTCGGCTGATCCTTCTTCAATATGCCCTTCACCAACATGCAGTGTTTCCTTGATTGAATTAGCTCTCACAACATTCTTTGCGTCTAGAGCCTTTGCATTGAGGGCTATCTGAAAACGGCTGTGGCGCTGAAGTTGCCTGAGAATGTAGACTTGGTGGCATGTGAAACCCGCATGTGGAGCATTCGTTTGTGTGAGATGCTCTACCTGGTTTAATCCTAGATAATGCACTCAAAGGGCACTAAGCATAGAGTGTGAAAACTGAGTTTCCTTGAGAGCTGCTTGGAAGCCTGATGGTATGTGAAGTTAGTGAGCCAAATGGAGTTGTTCTCCCACAAGAACCACTCGGCTGATCCTTCTTCAATATGCCCTTCACCAACATGCAGTGTTTCGTTGATTGAATTAGCTCTCACACCAATATTTGCGTCTAGAGCCTTTGCATTGAGGGCTATCTGAAAATGGCTGTGGTGCTGAAGTTGCCTGTGAATGTGGAGTTGGTGGCATGTGAAACCCGCATGTGGAGCATTCGTTTGTGTGGGATGCTCTACCAAGCTTCATTTCAGTCCTAGGCACTCAAAGGGCACTAAGCATAGAGTGTGAAAACTGAGTTTCCTTGAGAGCTGCTTGGAAGCCTGATGGTGTGTGAAGTTAGTGAGCCAAATGGAGTTGTTCTCCCACAAGAACCACTCGGCTGATCCTTCTTCAATATGCCCTTCACCAACATGCAGTGTTTCCTTGATTGAATTAGCTCTCACACCAATATTTGCGTCTAGAGCCTTTGCATTGAGGGCTATCTGAAAACGGCTGTGGCGCTGAAGTTGCCTGTGAATGTGGAGTTGGTGGCCTGTGAAACCCGCATGTGGAGCATTCGTTTGTGTGGGATGCTCTACCAAGTTTATACCTGCATAAATCACTCAAAGGGCACTAAGCATAGAGTGTGAAAACTGAGTTTCCTTGAGAGCTGCTTGGAAGCCTGATGGTGTGTGAAGTTAGTGAGCTAAATGGAGTTGTTCTCCCACAAGAACCACTCGGCTGATCCTTCTTCAATATGTCCTTCACCAACATGCAGTGTTTCCTTGATTGAATTAGCTCTCACACCATTCTTTGCGTCTAGAGCCTTTGCATTGAGGGCTATCTGAAAACGGCTGTGGCGCTGAAGTTGCCTGAGAATGTGGAGTTGGTGGCATGTGAAACCCGCATGTGGAGCATTCGTTTGTGTGAGATGCTCTACCTGGTTTAATCCTAGATAATGCACTCAAAGGGCACTAAGCATAGAGTGTGAAAACTGAGTTTCCTTGAGAGCTGCTTGGAAGCCTGATGGTATGTGAAGTTAGTGAGCCAAATGGAGTTGTTCTCCCACAAGAACCACTCGGCTGATCCTTCTTCAATATGCCCTTCACCAACATGCACTGTTTCCTTGATTGAATTAGCTCTCACACCAATATTTGCGACTAGAGCCTTTGCATTGAGGGCTATCTGAAAACGGCTGTGGCGCTGAAGTTGCCTGAGAATGTAGACTTGGTGGCATGTGAAACCCGCATGTGGAGCATTCGTTTTTTTCGGATGCTTTACCAGGTTCATTCCTAGATAATGCACTCAAAGGGCACTAAGCATAGAGTGTGAAAACTGAGTTTCCTTGAGAGCTGCTTGGAAGCCTGATGGTGTGTGAAGTTAGTCAGCCAAATGGAGTTGTTCTCCCACAAGAACCACTCGGCTGATCCTTCTTCAATATGCCCTTCACCAACATGCAGTGTTTCCTTGATTGAATTAGCTCTCACACCCATATTTGCGTCTAGAGCCTTTGCATTGAGGGCTATCTGAAAACGGCTGTGGTGCTGAAGTTGCCTGTGAATGTGGAGTTGGTGGCATGTGAAACCCGCATGTGGAGCATTCGTTTGTGTGGGATGCTCACCAAGCTTCATTTCAGTCCTAGGCACTCAAAGGGCACTAAGCATAGAGTGTGAAAACTGAGATTCCTTGAGAGCTGCTTGGAAGCCTGATGGTGTGTGAAGTTAGTGAGCCAAATGGAGTTGTTCTCCCACAAGAACCACTTGGCTGATCCTTCTTCAATATGCCCTTCACCAACATGCAGTGTTTCCTTGATTGAATTAGCTCTCACACCAATATTTGCGTCTAGAGCCTTTGCATTGAGGGCTATCTGAAAACGGCTGTGGCGCTGAAGTTGCCTGAGAATGTGGAGTTGGTGGCATGTGAAACCCGCATATGGAGCATTCGTTTGTGTGGGATGCTCTACCAGGTTCAATCCTAGATAATGCACTCAAAGGGCACTAAGCATAGAGTGTGGAAATTGAGTTTCCTTGATAGCTGCTTGGAAGACTGATGGTGTGTGAAGCTGGTGAGCCAAATGGAGTTGTTCTCCCACAAGAACCACTTGGCTGATCCTTCTTCAATACGCCCTTCACCAACATGCAGTGTTTCCTTGATTGAATTAGCTCTCACACCAATATTTGCGTCTAGTGCCTTTGCATTGAGGGCTATCTGAAAACGGCTGTGGCGCTGAAGTTGCCTGAGAATGTGAAGTTGGTGGCATGTGAAACCCGCATGTGGAGCATTCGTTTGTGTGGGATGCTTATCTGGTTCAATCGTAGATAATGCACTCAAAGGGCACTAAGCATAGAGTGTGAAAACTGAGTTTCCTTGAGAGTTGCTTGGAAGCCTGGTGGTGTGTGAAGTTAGTGAGCCAAATGGAGTTGTTCTCCCACAAGAACCACTTGGCTGATCCTTCTTCAATATGCCCTTCACCAACATGCAGTGTTTCCTTGATTGAATTAGCTCTCACACCCATATTTGCGTCTAGAGCCTTTGCATTGAGGGCTATCTGAAAACGGCTGTGGCGCTGAAGTTGCCTGTGAATGTGGAGTTGGTGGCATGTGAAACCCGCATGTGGAGCATTCCTTTGTGTGGGATGCTGTACCAGGTTTATTCCTAGATAATGCACTCAAAGGTCACTAAGCTTAGAGTGTGAAAACTGAGTTTCCTTGAGAGCTGCTTGGAAGCCTGATGGTGTGTGAAGTTAGTGAGCCAAATGGAGTTGTTCTCCCACAAGAACCACTCGGCTGATCCTTCTTCAATATGCCCTTCACCAACATGCAGTGTTTCCTTGATTGAATTAGCTCTCACACCAATATTTGCCTCTAGAGCCTTTGCATGGAGGACTATCTGTAAACGGCTGTGGCGCTGAAGTTGCCTGTGAATCTGGAATTGGTGGCATGTGAAACCCGCATGTGGAGCATTCGTTTGTGTGGGATGCTCACCAAGCTTCATTTCAGTCCTAGGCACTCAAAGGGCACTAAGCCTAGAGTGTGAAAACTGAGTTTCCTTGAGAGCTGCTTGGAAGCCTGATGGTGTGTGAAGTTAGTGAGCCAAATGGAGTTGTTCTCCCACAAGAACCACTCGGCTGATCCTTCTTCAATATGCCCTTCAGCAACATGCAGTGTTTCCTTGATTGAATTAGCTCTCACACCCATATTTGCGTCTAGAGCCTTTGCATTGAGGGCTATCTGAAAACGGCTGTGGCGCTGAAGTTGCCAGTGAATGTGGAGTTGGTGGCATGTGAAACCCGCATGTAGAGCATTCGTTTGTGTGGGATGCTTATCTGGTTCAATCGTAGATAATGCACTCAAAGGGCACTAAGCATAGAGTGTGAAAACTGAGTTTCCTTGAGAGCTGCTTGGAAGCCTAATGGTGTGTGAAGTTAGTGAGCCAAGTGGAGTTGTTCTCCCACAAGAACCACTCGGCTGATCCTTCTTCAATATGCCCTTCAGCAACATGCAGTGTTTCCTTGATTGAATTAGCTCTCACACCCATATTTGCGTCTAGAGCCTTTGCATTGAGGGCTATCTGAAAACGGCTGTGGCGCTGAAGTTGCCAGTGAATGTGGAGTTGGTGGCATGTGAAACCCGCATGTGGAGCATTCGTTTGTGTGGGATGCTCTACCAAGTTTTTTCCTGGATAATGCACTCAAAGGGCACTAAGCATAGAGTGTGAAAACTGAGTTTCCTTGAGAGCTGCTTGGAAGCCTGGTGGTGTGTGAAGTTAGTGAGCCAAATGGAGTTGTTCTCCCACAAGAACCACTCGGCTGATCCTTCTTCAATATGCCCTTCACCAACATGCAGTGTTTCCTTGATTGAATTAGCTCTCACACCAATATTTGCGTCTAGAGCCTTTGCATTGAGGGCTATCTGAAAACGGCTGTGGCGCTGAAGTTGCCTATAAATGTGGAGTTTTTGGCATGTGAAACCCGCATGTGGAGCATTCGTTTGTGTGGGATGCTCTACCAAGATTATTCCTGGATAATGCACTCAAAGGGCACTAAGCATAGAGTGTGAAAACGGAGTTTCCTTGAGAGCTGCTTGGAAGCCTGATGGTTTGTGAAGTTAGTGAGCCAAATGGATTTGTTCTCCCACAAGAACCACTCGGCTGATCCTTCTTCAATATGCCCTTCACCAACATGCAGTGTTTCCTTGATTGAATTAGCTCTCACACCAATATTTGCGTCTAGAGCCTTTGTATTGAGGGCTATCTGAAAACGGCTGTGGCGCTGAAGTTGCCTGTGAATGTCGAGTTGGTGGCATGTGAAACCCGCATGTGGAGCATTCGTTTGTGTGGGATGCTCACCAAACTTCATTTCAGTCCTAGGCGCTAAAAGGGCACTAAGCATAGAGTGTGAAAACTGAGTTTGTTTTTTGGTCTTGATTTCTACTGCATTTGGAGTCTTTTTTAGGAAGTGAGGGCCTACCCCTAATGTTACAGTGTGTTTCCAACATTTTCTTCCAAAAGTTTGAAGGTTTCTGGATATAGGTTTAAATCTTTTATCCATTTGGATTTGATCTTAGTATATTGTGAAAGATGTGTATTATCTTTTTGTTTGTGCATGCTATCAACCAGTTGTCCCAACAGCATTTATTGAACAGACCTTCCCATTTGCCTGGGTTGTCGTTTGTCTTTTTGTCAAAGATTATTTGGCTGTATTTCTGTGGGTTCCCATCTGGTGTTTCTATTCTGCTCCATTGATCTTCTTCTCTATTTTTTTTGCCAGTACCAGGCTGTTTTGATAACTACTGCCCTATAGTATGTCCAGAGGTCCGGAACTGTGATTCCCCCTGCTAACTTCCTGTTCTTGAGAATGGTTCTAGCTATTCGTGTTTTTTTGTGTTTCCATATGAACCTTTGAATCATTGTTTCCAGATCTGTGAAGAATGTTTTGGGCAATTTGATTGGGATTGCGTTGAATGTATATATTGCTTTTGGCAGTATAGACATTTTAATGATATTGATTTTACCTATCCAGGAGCATGGGATGTTGCTCCATCTTTCTAGATCTTGTTCAATTTCTTTTTTAAGTAGTTTGTAGTTTTCTTCAAGTAGGTCTTCTACATTTTTGGTTAGGTTAATTCCCAGATACTTCATGCTTTCCTTTGTTACTTTGAATGGTATCTTGCTGGTTAGATCTTTTTCCAATTTGGGGCTATTTGCATACACTATGGCTGTTGATTTTTGTTCATTAATTTTGTACCCTGCCACTCTACCAAACTCTCGTACAAGTTCTAGCAGTCTCTGTATTGAGTCTCTTGGCTCTTCTACATAAAGAATCATATCATCTGCGTATAGTGAAAGCTTGACTTCTTCGTTTCCCATTTGAATTCCTCTGATTTCTTTTTCTTGTCTTATGGCCTCAGCGAGTACCTCTAGAACTATGTTGAATAGCAGCGGAGAAAGCGGACATCCCTGTCTTGTTCCAGATCTCAGTGGGAAGGGTTCCAGCTTTTCTCCATTCAGTATGATGCTGGCATTGGGTTTTTCATATATTGCTTTGATTATGTTGTGGATTTTTCCATCTATGCCTACCTTGGTTGGAGTCTTTAGCAGGAAGTTGTGCTGGATTTTGTCGAAAGCTTTTTCTGCATCTATTGATACTATCATGTGATTCTTGTTTTTCAGTTTTTGGATGTGGTGTATCACATTTATGGATTTCCGAATGTTGAACCATCCCTGCATTCCAGGGATGAATCCTACTTGATCTGGATGAATGATCTGTCTGATGTGATTTTGAATTCTGTTGGCTAGGATTTTGTTGAGAATCTTAGCATCAATGTTCATCAAAGAGATAGGTCTGTAGTTTTCTTTCTGTGTAGGGTCTCTGCCCGGTTTTGGGATTAAGGTAATGTTGGCTTCATAGAATGAGTTTGGAAGGGTTGCTTCCTTTTCTATTGTTTTGAAGAGTTTGTAGAGGATTGGGGTTAGTTCTGTTCGGAATGTTTTGTAGAATTCTGGAGTGAAGCCGTCTGGGCCTGGGCTTTTCTTTGTTGGGAGGTCTTTAATCACTGATTCAATCTCTGCTTCAGTTATGGGTTTGTTCAGGTTGATTGTTGCCTCTGGGCTAAGTTTTGGCAGGTTGTGTGAGTCTAAGAACTTTTCCATTTCTTGGTGGTCTTCTGATTTGTTGGAGTACAGTGCTTTGTAGTAATTTCTGATTATGTTCTTAATGGTTGTAATGTCTGTTGTTATGTTGCCTTTTTCATCTTTGATGCTGTTAATTCTTGCTTTCTCTTGTTTTTTTCTTTGTCAGACGGGCCAGCGGGGTGTCTATTTTGTTTATCTTTTCAAAAAACCAGCTTTTTGATTCGTTGATTTTGTGTATGTTTTTTTTTTTATTTCTATCTGTTTGATTTCCTCCCTTGTTTTGATGATTTCTTGTTTCCTGTTGTGTGTGGGGCTCATCTGCTGCTGCTTTTCCAATTCCTGGAGGTGTGTGGTTAGTTCCTGTATTTGGCGACTTTCTTGGGCCTTGACATGAGCTCCAATTGCAATGAGTTTACCCCGTAGCACTGCTTTGGCAGTGTCCCACAAGTTTTGGAATGTTGTATCAGAGTTTTCATTGGTTTCCATAAATTTTTTGATCTCATCTTTAATTTCTTCCCTGACCCATTGTTCGTTTAATAGCATATTGTTCAACCTCCAAGAGTTTCTGTATTTCCTTGGGCATTTTGAATTGCTGATTTCCAGTTTCATTCCGTGGTGGTCTGAGAGGGTACATGGTATGATTCCTATCTTTTTGAAGTTATTTAGATTTGCTTTGTGTCCTATCATGTGGTCGATCCTGGAGAAGGTGCCATGCACTGCTGAAAAAAATGTATAATCTGTGGTCTTAGGATAAAAAATTCTATAAATGTCTACCAAGTCTAGTTGTTCTAATGTTTGTACGAGCTCTGTTGTTTCTTTGTTGAGTTTTTGTTTTGTTGATCTGTCTATAGTTGTTAGCGGGGTGTTAAGATCACCCACTATTATTGTGTGTGTATCTATGTCTCCCTTTAAGTCTGTAAGTAGTTGCTTCACGAAGCTAGGCTCATTGGAGTTAGGTGCATATATGTTCACGATTGTAATTACTTCTTGATGGATCAGTCCCTTCACCAATATATAATGTCCTTCTCTGTCCTTTTTGATGTCTGTCAGCTTGAAGTCTAGGTCATCTGAGATTAGAACAGCTACCCCAGCCTTTTTTTCTCGTCCATTGGCATAAAATGTCTTTTTCCATCCTTTCACTTTAAATTTCTTACAGGATTTTCTGGTTAGATGTGTCTCTTGTAGGCAACATATAGTTGGGTGCTGTTTGATGATCCATTCCGTTAATCTATGCCTTTTGATTGGTGAGTTTAAGCCATTTGTGTTTAGAGATAATATTGAGAGGAATTGGTTTTGGGTTGCCATGAGTGTAAGTGTGTAAGTGTGTATTTGCGACTATTAGAGTTTCTGATTGGTTGACTTTTCTTGTATGGATTTTAGTGGGGAGGTCTTCCCATTTGCCATCTTTGATTTTGGTTTGTATTTTTTCTTTCTGGGTTTAGCACCTTCCTGAGGAGATTTTCCAGAGCTGGTTTCGTGTTGATGTATTCTTCGAGTTTCTCTTTACTGTTGAAGTATTTGATTTCATTCTCAAATATAAATGAGAGCTTTGCTGGGTACATTATTCTTGGTTGGCAGTTGTTTTGTTTCAGGATTTGATAGGTTTTACCCCATTCTCTCCTTGCTTGGAGCGTTTCTTCTGATAGGTCGGCTGTGATCCTGATTTCCCTTCCCCTGAAAGTAATCTTATCCTTTTTTCTTACTTGTCTTAGAATGGTTTCCTTGTATTCACTTGAAGGTAGCTTGAGGACCACATGTCTGGGAGACAATTTGTTTGGGTCGTGTCTACTGGGGGTTCTTTGTCCTTCCTGGATTTGTGCTGGATTTATATTTCCAGTATTCTGGAAGTTCTCCTGTATTATTTCATTGAGCACCCATTGCAAGCCTGTCTCCTTTTCCACTCCTTCGGGAAGGCCTATTATTCTAATATTTGATTTTTTGAGGTTGTCTTTCATTTCCTGTATGGACCTATTGGCTTTCTCTAGATTTGTCTCCAACTGTTTGATGAGCTGCTGCCTTTCATTCTGATTATCTTCCAATTCTGATATTCTGTCCTCTGCTGTGTTCATTCTGTTGGTTAGGCTTTCAATTTTGTGCTCTATATCGAGGATTCCCTTTTTGACTTGATTTATTTCTGCAGTGATATGGTTTTCGAATGCCTTAGACTCAGACCTCATCAAACTAAGAAGCTTCTGTACAGCTAGAGAAACAATCAACAAAGTAAAAAGGCAACCCACAGAATGGGAGAAGATCTTCGCACACGACTTAGGTGATAGAGGGCTGATCTCCAGAATATACAAAGATCTACAAAACAACCAAAATGTCAAAACAAACAAGCCACTCAAGAAATGGGCATGGGAAATGGGCAAACACTTCACAAAGGAACAAACCCAAATGGCAAATAAACATACGAAAAAATGCTCAAGTTCCCTGGCAATAAGGGAAATCCAAATTAAAACATCAATGAGGTACCACCTAACGCCAGTAAGACTGGCCCACATGAATAAAAGCACCAACAACACTTGTTGGCGAGGATGCGGGGAAAAGGGAACCCTACTCCACTGCTGGTGGGGCTGCAGGCTGGTACAGCCTCTATGGAAATCAGTATGGAGAACATTCAAACAACTCAAATACAACATACCGTATGAACCGGCAATAGCACTCCTAGGAATATATCCAGAACACTTGTTTTATGAGAAACCAACATGCACTCCTATGTTCATAGCAGCACAATCAGTAATTGCAAAAACATGGAAGCAGCCAAAATGCCCATCAACAGAGGATTGGATAAGAAAGCTATGGTTCATCTACTCCATGGAATACTACTCAGCTATTAAAAAAAACAAAATGCAGTTCTTTGTGGCCAAATGGGCCAAACTGGAAACCATAATGCTAAGGGAAATGAGCCAATCCCAAAAGGTTAAATACCACATGTTTGCCTTAATTTAAGATGATATGATCTTATGTATAACATGTTATGTTTTGAATGTTATATGTTGTGTATAAACTAAAATTGAAATGTCAATGAGGTGGTCACAGAAGGTGGCTGGGAACTCGCATTTACATTTAACATATTGGTTACTCATTACTATGTCAATTAATTCCATGGTGATGTAAATTATTGCTGATGGTATGTTGGAGCTTTTAATTGATCGGGATGATAGTTTGCTGGCTCTGTCTTCAGACCAGAGAGTGTATACCTAAGAAGCCGTTCAACTTGACTGGACAATAAGATGCTGGACTCTATGAATGGTATATGCATGCAATGGGGGAATCTCAACTGAACTTGAACTGTGTTTATGCAACAAGGTGGAGGAATCCACCATGGAGGGAGGGTCTGGGGAGGGGTGGGAAGAATCCAAGTACCTATCAAACTGTGTCACATAATACAATGTAATTAATGAATTTAAAATAAAATTAAAAAAAAAAAAAGAAAACTGAGTTTCCTTGAGAGCTGCTTGGAAGCCTGATGGTGTGTGAAGTTCGTGAGCCAAATGGAGTTGTTCTCCCAGAAGAACCAATCGGCTGATCCTTCTTCAATATGCCCTTCACCAACATGCAGTGTTTCCTTGATTGAATTAGCTCTCACACCCATATTTGCGTCTAGAGCCTTTGCATTGAGGGCTATCTGAAAACGGCTGTGGCGCTGAAGTTGCCTGTGAATGTGGAGTTGGTGGCGTGTGAAACCCGCATGTGGAGCATTCGTTTGTGTGGGATGCTCTACCAGGTTCAATCCTAGATAATGCACTCAAAGGGCACTAAGCATAGAGTGTGAAAACTGAGTTTCCTTGAGAGCTGCTTGGAAGCCTGATGGTGTGTGAAGTTAGTGAGCCAAATGGAGTTGTTCTCCCACAAGAACCATTCAGCTGATCCTTCTTCAATATGCCCTTCACCAACATGCAGTGTTTCCTTGATTGAATTAGCTCTCACACCAATATTTGCGTCTAGAGCTTTTGCATTGAGGGCTATCTGAAAACGGCTGTGGCGCTGAAGTTGCATGAGAATGTGGAGTTTTTGGCATGTGAAACCCGCATGTGGAGCATTCGTTTGTGTGGGATGCTCACCAAGCATCATTTCAGTCCTAGGCACTAAAAGGGCACTTCTATGTTTGGTATACGCTTGCAATGGGGAAATCTCAACTGAACTTGAGCTGTGGTTATGCAACAAGGTGAAGGAATCCACCATGGTGGGAGGGTTTGGGGAGGGGTGGGGAAAACCCAAGTATCTATGTAACTGTGTCACAATATACAATGTAATTACTGAAGTTAAATAATAAATAATTAAAAAAAAATGAGTTTCCTTGAGAGCTGCTTGGAAGCCTGATGGTGTGTGAAGTTAGTGAGCCAAATCGAGTTGTTCTTCCACAAGAACCACTCGGCTGATCCTTCTTCAATATGCCCTTCACCAACATGCAGTGTTTCCTTGATTGAATTAGCTCTCACACCAATATTTGCGTCTAGAGCCTTTGCATTGAGGGCTATCTGAAAACGGCTGTGGCGCTGAAGTTGCCTGAGAATGTAGACTTGGTGGCATGTGAAACCCGCATGTGGAGCATTCGTTAGTGTGGGATGCTCACCAAGCTTCATTCCAGTCCTAGGCACTCAAAGGGCACTAAGCATAGAGTGTGAAAACTGAGTTTCCTTGAGAGCTGCTTGGAAGCCTGGTGGTGTGTGAAGTTAGTGAGCCAAATGGAGTTATTCTCCCACAAGAACCACTCGGCTGATCCTTCTTCAATATGCCCTTCACCAACATGCAGTGTTTCCTTGATTGAATTAGCTGTCACACCAATATTGGCGTCTTGAGCCTTTGCATTGTGGGCTATCTGAAAACGGCTGTGGCGCTGAAGTTGCCTGAGAATGTGGAGTTGGTGGCATGTGAAACCAGCATGTGGAGCATTGGTTTGTGTGGGATGCTCTACCTGGTTCAATCCTAGATAATGCACTCAAAAGGCACTAAGCATAGAGTGTGAAAACTGAGTTTCCTTGAGAGCTGCTTGGAAGCCTGATGGTGTGTGAAGTTAGTGAGCCAAATGGAGTTGTTCTCCCACAAGAACCACTCGGCTGCTCCTTCTTCAATATGCCCTTCACCAACATGCAGTGTTTCCTTGATTGAATTAGCTCTCACACCCATATTTGCGTCTAGAGCCTTTGCATTGAGGGCTATCTGAAAACGGCTGTGGCGCTGAATTTGCCTGTGAAAGTGGAGTTGGTGGCATGTGAAACCCGCATGTGGAGCATTCGTTTGTGTGGGATGCTCTACCAGGTTCATTCCTAGATAATGCACCTAAAGGGCACTAAGCATAGAGTGTGAAAACTGAGTTTCCTTGAGAGCTGCTTGGAAGCCTGATGGTGTGTGAAGTTAGTGAGCCAAATGGAGTTGTTCTCCCACAAGAACCACTCGGCTGATCCTTCTTCAATATGCCCTTCACCAACATGCAGTGTTTCCTTGATTGAATTAGCTCTCACACCAATATTTGCGTCTAGAGCCTTTGTATTGAGGGCTATCTGAAAACGGCTGTGGCGCTGAAGTTGCCTGTGAATGTGGAGTTGGTGGCGAGTGAAACCCGAATGTGGAGCATTCGTTTGTGTGGGATGCTCACCAAGCTTCATTTCAGTCCTGGGCACTCAAAGGGCACTAAGCCTAGAGTGTGAAAACTGAGTTTCCTTGAGAGCTGCTTGGAAGCCTGATGGTGTGTGAAGTTCGTGAGCCAAATGGAGTTGTTCTCCCAGAAGAACCAATCGGCTGATCCTTCTTCAATATGCCCTTCACCAACATGCAGTGTTTCCTTGATTGAATTAGCTCTCACACCCATATTTGCGTCTAGAGCCTTTGCATTGAGGGCTATCTGAAAACGGCTGTGGCGCTGAAGTTGCCTGTGAATGTGGAGTTGGTGGCGTGTGAAACCCGCATGTGGAGCATTCGTTTGTGTGGGATGCTCTACCAGGTTCAATCCTAGATAATGCACTCAAAGGGCACTAAGCATAGAGTGTGAAAACTGAGTTTCCTTGAGAGCTGCTTGGAAGCCTGATGGTGTGTGAAGTTAGTGAGCCAAATGGAGTTGTTCTCCCACAAGAACCATTCAGCTGATCCTTCTTCAATATGCCCTTCACCAACATGCAGTGTTTCCTTGATTGAATTAGCTCTCACACCAATATTTGCGTCTAGAGCTTTTGCATTGAGGGCTATCTGAAAACGGCTGTGGCGCTGAAGTTGCATGAGAATGTGGAGTTTTTGGCATGTGAAACCCGCATGTGGAGCATTCGTTTGTGTGGGATGCTCACCAAGCATCATTTCAGTCCTAGGCACTAAAAGGGCACTTCTATGTTTGGTATACGCTTGCAATGGGGAAATCTCAACTGAACTTGAGCTGTGGTTATGCAACAAGGTGAAGGAATCCACCATGGTGGGAGGGTTTGGGGAGGGGTGGGGAAAACCCAAGTATCTATGTAACTGTGTCACAATATACAATGTAATTACTGAAGTTAAATAATAAATAATTAAAAAAAAATGAGTTTCCTTGAGAGCTGCTTGGAAGCCTGATGGTGTGTGAAGTTAGTGAGCCAAATCGAGTTGTTCTTCCACAAGAACCACTCGGCTGATCCTTCTTCAATATGCCCTTCACCAACATGCAGTGTTTCCTTGATTGAATTAGCTCTCACACCAATATTTGCGTCTAGAGCCTTTGCATTGAGGGCTATCTGAAAACGGCTGTGGCGCTGAAGTTGCCTGAGAATGTAGACTTGGTGGCATGTGAAACCCGCATGTGGAGCATTCGTTAGTGTGGGATGCTCACCAAGCTTCATTCCAGTCCTAGGCACTCAAAGGGCACTAAGCATAGAGTGTGAAAACTGAGTTTCCTTGAGAGCTGCTTGGAAGCCTGGTGGTGTGTGAAGTTAGTGAGCCAAATGGAGTTATTCTCCCACAAGAACCACTCGGCTGATCCTTCTTCAATATGCCCTTCACCAACATGCAGTGTTTCCTTGATTGAATTAGCTGTCACACCAATATTGGCGTCTTGAGCCTTTGCATTGTGGGCTATCTGAAAACGGCTGTGGCGCTGAAGTTGCCTGAGAATGTGGAGTTGGTGGCATGTGAAACCAGCATGTGGAGCATTGGTTTGTGTGGGATGCTCTACCTGGTTCAATCCTAGATAATGCACTCAAAAGGCACTAAGCATAGAGTGTGAAAACTGAGTTTCCTTGAGAGCTGCTTGGAAGCCTGATGGTGTGTGAAGTTAGTGAGCCAAATGGAGTTGTTCTCCCACAAGAACCACTCGGCTGCTCCTTCTTCAATATGCCCTTCACCAACATGCAGTGTTTCCTTGATTGAATTAGCTCTCACACCCATATTTGCGTCTAGAGCCTTTGCATTGAGGGCTATCTGAAAACGGCTGTGGCGCTGAATTTGCCTGTGAAAGTGGAGTTGGTGGCATGTGAAACCCGCATGTGGAGCATTCGTTTGTGTGGGATGCTCTACCAGGTTCATTCCTAGATAATGCACCTAAAGGGCACTAAGCATAGAGTGTGAAAACTGAGTTTCCTTGAGAGCTGCTTGGAAGCCTGATGGTGTGTGAAGTTAGTGAGCCAAATGGAGTTGTTCTCCCACAAGAACCACTCGGCTGATCCTTCTTCAATATGCCCTTCACCAACATGCAGTGTTTCCTTGATTGAATTAGCTCTCACACCAATATTTGCGTCTAGAGCCTTTGTATTGAGGGCTATCTGAAAACGGCTGTGGCGCTGAAGTTGCCTGTGAATGTGGAGTTGGTGGCGAGTGAAACCCGAATGTGGAGCATTCGTTTGTGTGGGATGCTCACCAAGCTTCATTTCAGTCCTGGGCACTCAAAGGGCACTAAGCCTAGAGTGTGAAAACTGAGTTTCCTTGAGAGCTGCTTGGAAGCCTGATGGTGTGTGAAGTTAGTGAGCCAAATGGAGTTGTTCTCCCACAAGAACCACTCGGCTGATCCTTCTTCAATATGCCCTTCACCAACATGCAGTGTTTCCTTGATTGAATTAGCTCTCACACCAATATTTGCGTCTAGAGCCTTTGCATTGTGGGCTATCTGAAAACGGCTGTGGCGCTGAAGTTGCCTGAGAATGTGGAGTTGGTGGCATGTGAAACCCGCATGTGGAGCATTGGTTTGTGTGGGATGCTCTACCAAGTTTGTTACTAAATAATTCACTGAAAGGGCACTAAGCATAGAGTGTGAAAACTGAGTTTCCTTGAGAGCTGCTTGGAAACCTGATGGTGTGTGAAGTTAGTGAGCCAAATGGAGTTGTTCTCCCACAAGAACCACTCGGCTGATCCTTCTTCAATATGCCCTTCACCAACATGCAGGGTTTCCTTGATTGAATTAGCTCTCACACCAATCTTTGCGTCTATTGCCTTTGTATTGAGGGCTATCTGAAAACGGCTGTGGCGCTGAAGTTGCCTGTGAATGTGGAGTTGGTGGCATGTGAAACCCGAATGTGGAGCATTCGTTTGTGTGGGATGCTCACCAAGCTTCATTTCAGTCCTAGGCACTCAAAGGGCACTAAGCATAGAGTGTGAAAACTGAGTTTCCTTGAGAGCTGCTTGGAAGCCTGATGGTGTGTGAAGTTAGTGAGCCAAATGGAGTTGTTCTCCCACAAGAACCACTCGGCTGATCCTTCTTCAATGTGCCCTTCACCAACATGCAGTGTTTCCTTGATTGAATTAGCTCTCACACCAATATTTGCGTCTAGAGCCTTTGCATTGAGGGCTATCTGAAAACGGCTGTGGCGCTGAAGTTGCCTGTGAATGTGGAGTTGGGGGCATGTGAAACCCGCATGTGGAGCATTCGTTTGTGTGGGAGGCTCTACCAAGTTTGTTCCTAAATAATTCACTCAATGGGCACTAAACATAGAGTGTGAAAACTGAGTTTCCTTGAGAGCTGCTTGGAAACCTGATGGTGTGTGAAGTTAGTGAGCCAAATGGAGTTGTTCTCCCACAAGAACCACTCGGCTGATCCTTCTTCAATATGCTCTTCACCAACATGCAGTGTTTCCTTGATTGAATTAGCTCTCACACCAATATTTGCATCTAGAGCCTTTGCATTGAGGGCTATCTGAAAATGGCTGTGGCGCTGAAGTTGCCTGTGAATGTGGAGTTGGTGGCATGTGAAACCCGCATGTGGAGCATTCGTTTGTGTGGGATGCTCACCAAGCTTCATTTCAGTCCTAGGCACTCAAAGGGCTGTAAGCATAGAGTGTGAAAACTGAGTTTCCTTGAGAGCTGCTTGGAAGCCTGATGGTGTGTGAAGTTAGTGAGCCAAATGGAGTTGTTCTCCCACAAGAACCACTCGGCTGATCCTTCTTCAATATGCCCTTCACCAACATGCAGTGTTTCCTTGATTGAATTAGCTCTTACACCAATCTTTGCGTGTAGAGCCTTTGCATTGAGGGCTATCTGAAAATGGCTGTGGCGCTGAAGTTGCTGAGAATGTGGAGTTGGTGGCATGTGACACCCGCATGTGGAGCATTCTTTTGTTGGGATGCTCTGCCTGGTTCAATCCTAGATAATGCACTCAAAGGGCACTAAGCATAGAGTGTGAAAACTGAGTTTCCTTGAGAGCTGCTTGGAAGCCTGTGGTGTGTGAAGTTAGTGAGCCAAATGGAGTTGTTCTCCCACAAGAACCACTCGGTTGATCCTTCTTTCAATTGCCCTTCACCAACATGCAGTGTTTCCTTGATTGAATTAGCTCTCACACCAATATTTGCGTCTAGAGCCTTTGCATTGAGAGCTATCTGAAACGCCTGTTTTGCTGAAGTTGCCTGTGAATGTGGAGTTGGTGGCATGTGAAATTCGCATGTGGAGCATTCGTTTTTGAGGGATGCACAACAAGCTTCATTTCAGTCCAAGGCACTCAAAGGGCACTAAGCATAGAGTGTGAAAACTGAGTTTCCTTGAGAGCTGCTGGAAGCCTGATGGGTGTGTGAAGTTAGTGAGCCAAATGGAGTTGTTCTCCCACAAGAACCACTCGCTGATCCTTCTTCAATATGCCCTTCACCAACATGCAATGTTTCCTTGATTGAATTAGCTCTCACACCAATATTTGCGTCTAGAGCCTTTGCATTGAGGCGTTATCTGAAAACGGCTGAGGCGCTGATGTTGCCTGCCTGTGAATGTGGAGTTGGATGGCATGTGAAACCCGCATTTGGAGCATTCGTTTGTGTGGGATGCTCTATCAGGTTCATTCCTAGATAATGCACTCAAAGGGCACTAAGCATAGAGTGTGAAACTGAGTTTCCTTGAGAGCTGCTTGGAAGCCTGATGGTGTGTGAAGTTAGTGAGCCAAATGGAGTTGTTCTTCCACAAGAACCACTCGGCTGATCCTTCTTCAATATGCCCTTCACCAACATGCACTGTTTCCTTGATTGAATTAGCTCTCACACCAATATTTGCATCTAGAGCCTTTGCATTGAGGGCTATCTGAAAACGGCTGTGGCGCTGAAGTTGCCTGTGAATGTGGAGTTGTAGCATTGTGAAACCAGCATGTGGAGCATTCGTTTGTGTGGGATGCTCACCAAGCTTCATTTCAGTCCAAGGCACTCAAAGGGCACTAAGCATAGAGTTGAAAACTGAGTTTCCTTGAGAGCTGCTTGGAAGCCTGATGGTGTGTGAAGTTAGTGAGCCAAATGGAGTTGTTCTCCCACAAGAACCACTCGGCTGATCCTTCTTCAATATGCCCTTCACCAACATGCAGTGTTTCCTTGATTGAATTAGCTCTCACACCAATATTTGTGTCTAGTGCCTTTGCATTGAGGGCTATCTGAAAACGGCTGTGGCGCTGAAGTTGCCTGTGAATGTGGAGTTGGTGGCATGTGAAACCCGCATGTGGAGCATTGGTTTGTGTGGGATGCTCTACCAAGTTTGTTCCTAAATAATTCACTCAATGGGCACTAAACATAGAGTGTGAAAACTGAGTTTCCTTGAGAGCTGCTTGGAAACCTGATGGTGTGTGAAGTTAGTGAGCCAAATGGAGTTGTTCTCCCACAAGAACCACTCGGCTGATCCTTCTTCAATATGCCCTTCACCAACATGCAGTGTTTCCTTGATTGAATTAGCTCTCACACCCATATTTGCGTCTAGAGCCTTTCCATTGCGGGCTATCTGAAAATGGCTGTGGCGCTGAAGTTGCCTGTGAATGTGGAGTTGGTGGCATGTGAAACCCGCATTTGGAGCATTCGTTTGTGTGGGATGCTCTATCAGGTTCATTCTAGATAATGCACTCAAAGGGCACTAAGCATAGAGTGTGAAACTGAGTTTCCTTGAGAGCTGCTTGGAAGCCTGATGGTGTGTGAAGTTAGTGAGCCAAATGGAGTTGTTCTTCCACAAGAACCACTCGGCTGATCCTTCTTCAATATGCCCTTCACCAACATGCACTGTTTCCTTGATTGAATTAGCTCTCACACCAATATTTGCATCTAGAGCCTTTGCATTGAGGGCTATCTGAAAACGGCTGTGGCGCTGAAGTTGCCTGTGAATGTGGAGTTGGTAGCATGTGAAACCAGCATGTGGAGCATTCGTTTGTGTGGGATGCTCACCAAGCTTCATTTCAGTCCAAGGCACTCAAAGGGCACTAAGCATAGAGTTTGAAAACTGAGTTTCCTTGAGAGCTGCTTGGAAGCCTGATGGTGTGTGAAGTTAGTGAGCCAAATGGAGTTGTTCTCCCACAAGAACCACTCGGCTGATCCTTCTTCAATATGCCCTTCACCAACATGCAGTGTTTCCTTGATTGAATTAGCTCTCACACCAATATTTGTGTCTAGTGCCTTTGCATTGAGGGCTATCTGAAAACGGCTGTGGCGCTGAAGTTGCCTGTGAATGTGGAGTTGGTGGCATGTGAAACCCGCATGTGGAGCATTGGTTTGTGTGGGATGCTCTACCAAGTTTGTTCCTAAATAATTCACTCAATGGGCACTAAACATAGAGTGTGAAAACTGAGTTTCCTTGAGAGCTGCTTGGAAACCTGATGGTGTGTGAAGTTAGTGAGCCAAATGGAGTTGTTCTCCCACAAGAACCACTCGGCTGATCCTTCTTCAATATGCCCTTCACCAACATGCAGTGTTTCCTTGATTGAATTAGCTCTCACACCCATATTTGCGTCTAGAGCCTTTCCATTGCGGGCTATCTGAAAATGGCTGTGGCGCTGAAGTTGCCTGTGAATGTGGAGTTGGTGGCATGTATAACCCGCATGTGGAGCATTCGTTTGTATGGGATGCTCACCAAGCTTCATTTCAGTCCTAGGCACTCAAAGGGCACTAAGCATAGAGTGTGAAAACTGAGTTTCCTTGAGAGCTGCTTGGAAGCCTGATGGTGTGTGAAGTTAGTGAGCCAAATGGAGTTGTTCTCCACAAGAACCACTCGGCTGATCCTTCTTCAATATGCCCTTCACAAACATGCAGTGTTTCCTTGATTGAATTAGCTCTCACACCAATATTTGCCTCTAGAGCCTTTGCTTTGAGGGCTATCTGAAAATGGCTGTGGCGCTGATGTTGCCTGTGAATGTGGAGTTGGTGGCATGTGAAACCCGCATGTGGAGCATTCGTTTGTATGGGATGCTCACCACGCTTCATTACAGTCCTAGGCACTCAAAGGGCACTAAGCATAGAGTGTGAAAACTGAGTTTCCTTGAGAGCTGCTAGGGAACCTGATGGTGTGTGAAGTTAGTGAGCCAAATGGAGTTGTTCTCCCACAAAAACCACTCGGCTGATCCTTCTTCATATGCCTTCACCAACATGCAGTGTTTCCTTGATTGAATTAGCTCTCACACCAATATTTGGCGTGGAGAGCCTTTGCATTGAGGGCTATCTGAAAACGGCTGAGGCGCTGAAGTTGCCTGTGAATGTGGAGTTGGTGGCATGTGAAACCCGCATGTGGAACATTCTTTTGTTTGGCATGCTCTGCCTGGTTCAATCCTAGATAATGCACTCAAAGGGCACTAAGCATAGAGTGTGAAAACTGAGTTTCCTTGAGAGCTGCTTGGAAGCCTGATGGTGTGTGAAGTTAGTGAGCCAAATGGAGTTGTTCTCCCACAAGAACCACTCGGTTGATCCTTCTTCAATATGCCCTTCACCAACATGCAGTGTTTCCTTGATTGAATTAGCTCTCACACCAATATTTGCGTCTAGAGCCTTTGCATTGAGAGCTATCTGAAAACGGCTGTTTCGCTGAAGTTGCCTGTGAATGTGGAGTTGGTGGCATTTGAAACCCGCATGTGGAGCATTCGTTTTTGAGGGATGCACAACAAGCTTCATTTCAGTCCTAGGCACTCAAAGGGCACTAAGCATAGAGTGTGAAAACTGAGTTTCCTTGAGAGCTGCTTGGAAGCCTGATGGTGTGTGAAGTTAGTGAGCCAAATGGAGTTGTTCTCCCACAAGAACCACTCGGTTGATCCTTCTTCGATATGCCCTTCACCAACATGCAGTGTTTCCTTGATTGAATTAGCTCTCACACCAATATTTGCGTCTAGAGCCTTTGCATTGAGGGCTATCTTTAAATGGCTGTGGCGCTGAAGTTGCTGAGAATGTGGAGTTGGTGGCATGTGACACCCGCATGTGGAGCATTCGTTGGTGTCGGATGCTCACCAAGCTTCATTTCAGTCCAAGGCACTCAAAGGGCACTAAGCATAGAGTGTGAAAACTGAGTTTCCTTGAGAGCTGCTTGGAAGCCTGATGGTGTGTGAAGTAGTGAGCCAAATGGAGTAGTTCTCCCACAAGAGCCACTCGGCTGATCCTTCTTCAATATGCCCTTCACCAACATGCAATGTTTCCTTGATTGAATTAGCTCTCACACCAATATTTGCGTCTAGAGCCTTTGCATTGAGGGCTATCTGAAAATGGATGTGGCGCTGAAGTTGCCTGTGAATGTGGAGTTGGTGGCATGTGAAACCCGCATGTGGAGCATTCGTTTGTGTGGGATGCTCTACCAGTTTCATTCCTAGATAATGCACTCAAAGGGCACTAAGCATAGAGTGTGAAAACTGAGTTTCCTTGAGAGCTGCTTGGAAGCCTGATGGTGTGTGAAGTTAGTGAGCCAAATGGAGTTGTTCTCCCACAAGAACCACTTGGTTGATCCTTCTTCAATATGCCCTTCAAGAACATGCAGTGTTTCCTTGATTGAATTAGCTCTCACACCAATATTTGCGTCTAGAGCCTTTGCAGTGAGGGCTATCTGAAAACGGCTGTGGCGCTGAAGTTGCCTGTGAATGTGGAGTTGGTGCATGTGAAACCCGCATGTGGAGCATTCGTTTGTGTGGGATGCTCACAAGCTTCATTTCAGTCCAAGGCACTCAAAGGGCACTAAGCATAGAGTGTGAAAACTGAGTTTCTTCGAGAGCTGCTTGGAAGCCTGATGGTGTGTGAAGTTAGTGAGCCAAATGGAGTTGTTCTCCCACAAGAACCACTCGGCTGATCCTTCTTCAATATGCCCTTCACCAACATGCAATGTTTCGTGATTGAATTAGCTCTCACACCAATATTTGCCTCTAGAGCCTTTGCATTGAGGGCTATCTGAAAATGGCTGTGGCGCTACGAGTTGCA
>NW_026700490.1:0-25723 GCF_030435755.1 Ochotona princeps | reverse complement strand
TCACAGACAACTTCAGCGCCAAAGCCATTTTCAGATAGCCCTCAATGCAAAGACACCAGGCCCAAATATTGGTGTGAGAGCTAATTCAATCAAGGAAACACTGCATGTTGGTGAAGCGCATATTGAAGAAGAATCAGCCGAGTGGTTCTTGTGGGAGAACAACTCCATTTGGCTCACTAACTTCACACACCATCAGGCTTCCAAGCAGCTCTCAAGGAAACTCAGTTTTCACACTCTAGGCTTAATGCCCTTTGAGTGCCTAGGAATGAAATGCACCTGGTAGAGCATCCCACACAAACGAATGCTCCACAGGCGGGTTTCACATGCCACCAACTCCACATTCACAGACAACTTCAGCGCCAAAGCCATTTTCAGATAGCCCTCAATGCAAAGGCTCTAGGCGCAAATATTGGTGTGAGAGCTAATTCAATCAAGGAAACACTGCTTGTTGGTGAAGCGCATATTGAAGAAGAATCAGCCGAGTGGTTCTTGTGGGAGAACAACTCCATTTGGCTCACTAACTTCACACACCATCAGGCTTCCAAGCAGCTCTCAAGGAAACTCAGTTTTCACACTCTAGGCTTAATGCCCTTTGAGTGCCTAGGAATGAAATGCACCTGGTAGAGCATCCCACACAAAGCAATGCTCCACATGCGGGTTTCACATGCCACCAACTCCACATTCACAGACAACTTCAGCGCCAAAGCCATTTTCAGATAGCCCTCAATGCAAAGGCTCTAGGAGCAAATATTGGTGTGAGAGCTAATTCAATCAAGGAAACACTGCATGGTGGTGAAGCGCATATTGAAGAAGAATCAGCCGAGTGGTTCTTGTGGGAGAACAACTCCATTTGGCTCACTAACTTCACACACCATCAGGCTTCCAAGCAGCTCTCAAGGAAACTCAGTTTTCACACTCTAGGCTTAATGCCCTTTGAGTGCATTATGTAGGAATGAACCTGATAGAGCATCCCACACAAACCAATGCTCCACATGCGGGTTTCACATGCCACCAACTCCACATTCACCGACAACTTCAGCGCCAAAGCCGTTTTCAGATAGCCCTCAATACAAAGGGTCTAGGACCAAATATTGGTGTGAGAGCTAATTCAATCAAGGAAACACTGCATGTTGGTGAAGCGCATATTGAAGAAGAATCAGCCGAGTGGTTCTTGTGGGCGAACAACTCCATTTGGCTCACTAACTTCACACACCATCAGGCTTCCAAGCAGCTCTCAAGGAAACTCAGTTTTCACACTCTAGGCTTAATGCCCTTTGAGTGCCTACGACTGAAATGAAGCTTGGTGAGCTTATCACACAAAGCAATGCTCCACATGCGGGTTTCACATGCCACCAACTCCACATTCACAGACAACTTCAGCGCCAAAGCCATTTTCAGATAGCCCTCAATGCAAAGCCACCAGGCCCAAATATTGGTGTGAGAGCTAATTCAATCAAGGAAACACTGCATGTTGGTGAAGCGCATATTGAAGAAGAATCAGCCGAGTGGTTCTTGTGGGACAACAACTCCATTTGGCTCACTAACTTCACACACCATCAGGCTTCCAAGCAGCTCTCAAGGAAACTCAGTTTTCACACTCTAGGCTTAATGCCCTTTGAGTGCATTATCTAGGAATGAACCTGGTAGAGCATCCCACACAAACCAATGCTCCACATGCGGGTTTCACATGCCACCAACTCCACATTCACAGACAACTTCAGCGCCAAAGCCATTTTCAGATAGCCCTCAACACAAAGGATCTAGGCCCAAATATTGGTGTGAGAGCTAATTCAATCAAGGAAACACTGCATGTTGGTGAAGCGCATATTGAAGAAGAATCAGCCGAGTGGTTCTTGTGGGAGAACAACTCCATTTGGCTCACTAACTTCACACACCATCAGGCTTCCAAGCAGCTCTCAAGGAAACTCAGTTTTCACACTCTAGGCTTAATGCCCTTTGAGTGCCTAGGAATGAAATGCACCTGGTAGAGCATCCCACACGAACCAATGCTCCACATGCGGGTTTCACATGCCACCAACTCCACATTCACAGACAACTTCAGCGCCAAAGCCATTTTCAGTTAGCCCTCAATACAAAGGCTCTAGACACAAATATTGGTGTGAGAGCTAATTCAATCAAGGAAACACTGCATGTTGGTGAAGCGCATATTGAAGAAGAATCAGCCGAGTGGTTCTTGTGGGAGAACAACTCCATTTTGGCTCACTAACTTCACACACCATCAGGCTTCCATGCAGCTCTCAAGGAAACTCAGTTTTCACACTCTAGGCTTAATGCCCTTTGAGTGCATTATCTAGGAATGAACCTGGTAGAGCATCCCACACAACGAATGCTCCACAGGCGGGTTTCACATGCCACCAACTCCACATTCACAGACAACTTCAGCGCCAAAGCCGTTTTCAGATAGCCCTCAACACAAAGGCTCTAGGTGAAAATATTGGTGTGAGAGCTAATTCAATCAAGGAAACACTGCATGTTGGTGAAGCGCATATTGAAGAAGAATCAGCCGAGTGGTTCTTGTGGGAGAACAACTCCATTTTGGCTCACTAACTTCACACACCATCAGGCTTCCATGCAGCTCTCAAGGAAACTCAGTTTTCACACTCTAGGCTTAATGCCCTTTGAGTGCATTATCTAGGAAAGAACCTGGTAGAGCATCCCACACAACGAATGCTCCACAGGCGGGTTTCACATGCCACCAACTCCACATTCACAGACAACTTCAGCGCCAAAGCCGTTTTCAGATAGCCCTCAACACAAAGGCTCTAGGTGAAAATATTGGTGTGAGAGCTAATTCAATCAAGGAAACACTGCATGTTGGTGAAGCGCATATTGAAGAAGAATCAGGCGAGTGGTTCTTGTGGGAGAACAACTCCATTTGGCTCACTAACTTCACACACCATCAGGCTTCCATGCAGCTCTCAAGGAAACTCAGTTTTCACACTCTAGGCTTAATGCCCTTTGAGTGCCTAGGAATGAAATGCACCTGGTAGAGCATCCCACACAAACGAATGCTCCACAGGCGGGTTTCACATGCCACCAACTCCACATTCACAGACAACTTCAGCGCCAAAGCCATTTTCAGATAGCCCTCAATGCAAAGGCTCTAGGCGCAAATATTGGTGTGAGAGCTAATTCAATCAAGGAAACACTGCTTGTTGGTGAAGCGCATATTGAAGAAGAATCAGCCGAGTGGTTCTTGTGGGAGAACAACTCCATTTGGCTCACTAACTTCACACACCATCAGGCTTCCAAGCAGCTCTCAAGGAAACTCAGTTTTCACACTCTAGGCTTAATGCCCTTTGAGTGCCTAGGAATGAAATGCACCTGGTAGAGCATCCCACACAAAGCAATGCTCCACATGCGGGTTTCACATGCCACCAACTCCACATTCACAGACAACTTCAGCGCCAAAGCCATTTTCAGATAGCCCTCAATGCAAAGGCTCTAGGAGCAAATATTGGTGTGAGAGCTAATTCAATCAAGGAAACACTGCATGGTGGTGAAGCGCATATTGAAGAAGAATCAGCCGAGTGGTTCTTGTGGGAGAACAACTCCATTTGGCTCACTAACTTCACACACCATCAGGCTTCCAAGCAGCTCTCAAGGAAACTCAGTTTTCACACTCTAGGCTTAATGCCCTTTGAGTGCATTATGTAGGAATGAACCTGATAGAGCATCCCACACAAACCAATGCTCCACATGCGGGTTTCACATGCCACCAACTCCACATTCACCGACAACTTCAGCGCCAAAGCCGTTTTCAGATAGCCCTCAATACAAAGGGTCTAGGACCAAATATTGGTGTGAGAGCTAATTCAATCAAGGAAACACTGCATGTTGGTGAAGCGCATATTGAAGAAGAATCAGCCGAGTGGTTCTTGTGGGCGAACAACTCCATTTGGCTCACTAACTTCACACACCATCAGGCTTCCAAGCAGCTCTCAAGGAAACTCAGTTTTCACACTCTAGGCTTAATGCCCTTTGAGTGCCTACGACTGAAATGAAGCTTGGTGAGCTTATCACACAAAGCAATGCTCCACATGCGGGTTTCACATGCCACCAACTCCACATTCACAGACAACTTCAGCGCCAAAGCCATTTTCAGATAGCCCTCAATGCAAAGCCACCAGGCCCAAATATTGGTGTGAGAGCTAATTCAATCAAGGAAACACTGCATGTTGGTGAAGCGCATATTGAAGAAGAATCAGCCGAGTGGTTCTTGTGGGACAACAACTCCATTTGGCTCACTAACTTCACACACCATCAGGCTTCCAAGCAGCTCTCAAGGAAACTCAGTTTTCACACTCTAGGCTTAATGCCCTTTGAGTGCATTATCTAGGAATGAACCTGGTAGAGCATCCCACACAAACCAATGCTCCACATGCGGGTTTCACATGCCACCAACTCCACATTCACAGACAACTTCAGCGCCAAAGCCATTTTCAGATAGCCCTCAACACAAAGGATCTAGGCCCAAATATTGGTGTGAGAGCTAATTCAATCAAGGAAACACTGCATGTTGGTGAAGCGCATATTGAAGAAGAATCAGGCGAGTGGTTCTTGTGGGAGAACAACTCCATTTGGCTCACTAACTTCACACACCATCAGGCTTCCAAGCAGCTCTCAAGGAAACTCAGTTTTCACACTCTAGGCTTAATGCCCTTTGAGTGCCTAGGAATGAAATGCACCTGGTAGAGCATCCCACACGAACCAATGCTCCACATGCGGGTTTCACATGCCACCAACTCCACATTCACAGACAACTTCAGCGCCAAAGCCATTTTCAGTTAGCCCTCAATACAAAGGCTCTAGACACAAATATTGGTGTGAGAGCTAATTCAATCAAGGAAACACTGCATGTTGGTGAAGCGCATATTGAAGAAGAATCAGCCGAGTGGTTCTTGTGGGAGAACAACTCCATTTTGGCTCACTAACTTCACACACCATCAGGCTTCCATGCAGCTCTCAAGGAAACTCAGTTTTCACACTCTAGGCTTAATGCCCTTTGAGTGCATTATCTAGGAATGAACCTGGTAGAGCATCCCACACAAACCAATGCTCCACATGCGGGTTTCACATGCCACCAACTCCACATTCACAGACAACTTCAGCGCCAAAGCCGTTTTCAGGTAGCCCTCAATGCAAAGGCTCTAGGTGCAAATATTGGTGTGAGAGCTAATTCAATCAAGGAAACAGTGCATGTTGGTGAAGCGCATATTGAAGAAGAATCAGCCGAGTGGTTCTTGTGGGACAACAACTCCATTTGGCTCACTAACTTCACACACCATCAGGCTTCCATGCAGCGCTCAAGGAAACTCAGTTTTCACACTCTAGGCTTAATGCCCTTTGAGTGCATTATGTAGGAATGAACCTGGTAGAGCATCCCACACAAACCAATGCTCCACATGCGGGTTTCACATGCCACCAACTCCACATTCACAGACAACTTCAGCGCAAAAGCCATTTTCAGATAGCCCTCAATGCAAAGGCTCTAGGTGCAAATATTGATGTGAGAGCTAACTCAATCAAGGAAACACTGCTTGTTGGTGAAGAGCATATTGAAGAAGAATCAGCCGAGTGGTTCTTGTGGGAGAACAACTCCATTTGGCTCACTAACTTCACACACCATCAGGCTTCCAAGCAGCTCTCAAGGAAACTCAGGTTTCACACTCTAGGCTTAATGCCCTTTGAGTGCCTAGGAATGAAATGCAGCTTGGTGAGCATCCCACACAAAGCAATGCTGCACAGGCGGGTTTCACATGCCACCAACTCCACATTCACAGACAACTTCAGCGCCAAAGCCATTTTCAGATAGCCCTCAATACGAAGGCTCTAGGCGCAAATATTGGTGTGAGAGCTAATTCAATCAAGGAAACAGTGCATGTTGGTGAAGCGCATATTGAAGAAGAATCAGCCGAGTGGTTCTTGTGGGAGAACAACTCCATTTGGCTCACTAACTTCACACACCATCAGGCTTCCAAGCAGCTCTCAAGGAAACTCAGTTTTCACACTCTAGGCTTAATGCCCTTTGAGTGCATTATGTAGGAATGAACCTGATAGAGCATCCCACACAAACCAATGCTCCACAGGCGGGTTTCACATGCCACCAACTCCACATTCACAGACAACTTCAGCGCCAAAGCCATTTTCAGATAGCCCTCAACACAAAGGATCTAGGCCCAAATATTGGTGTGAGAGCTAATTCAATCAAGGAAACACTGCATGTTGGTGAAGCGCATATTGAAGAAGAATCAGCCGAGTGGTTCTTGTGGGAGAACAACTCCATTTGGCTCACTAACTTCACACACCATCAGGCTTCCAAGCAGCTCTCAAGGAAACTCAGTTTTCACACTCTAGGCTTAATGTCCTTTGAGTGCCTAGGAATGAAATGCACCTGGTAAAGCATCCCACACGAACCAATGCTCCACATGCGGGTTTCACATGCCACCAACTCCACATTCACAGACAACTTCAGCGCCAAAGCCATTTTCAGATAGCCCTCAATGCAAAGGCTCTAGGCGCAAATATTGGTGTGAGAGCTAATTCAATCAAGGAAACACTGCATGTTGGTGAAGCGCATATTGAAGAAGAATCAGCCGAGTGGTTCTTGTGGGAGAACAACTCCATTTGGCTCACTAACTTCACACACCATCAGGCTTCCAAGCAGCTCTCAAGGAAACTCAGTTTTCACACTCTAGGCTTAATGCCCTTTGAGTGCATTATGTAGGAATGAACCTGATAGAGCATCCCACACAAACCAATGCTCCACATGCGGGTTTCACATGCCACCAACTCCACATTCACAGACAACTTCAGCGCCAAAGCCGTTTTCAGATAGCTCTCAATACAAAGGCTCTAGGCGCAAATATTGGTGTGAGAGCTAATTCAATCAAGGAAACACTGCATGTTGGTGAAGCGCATATTGAAGAAGAATCAGCCGAGTGGTTCTTGTGGGCGAACAACTCCATTTGGCTCACTAACTTCACACACCATCAGGCTTCCAAGCAGCTCTCAAGGAAACTCAGTTTTCACACTCTAGGCTTAATGTCCTTTGAGTGCCTAGGACTGAAATGAAGCTTGGTGAGCTTATCACACAAAGCAATGCTCCACATGCGGGTTTCACATGCCACCAACTCCACATTCACAGACAACTTCAGCGCCAAAGCCATTTTCAGGTAGCCCTCAATGCAAAGGCTCCAGGCCCAAATATTGGTGTGAGAGCTAATTCAATCAAGGAAACACTGCATGTTGGTGAAGCGCATATTGAAGAAGAATCAGCCGAGTGGTTCTTGTGGGAGAACAACTCCATTTGGCTCACTAACTTCACACACCATCAGGCTTCCAAGCAGCTCTCAAGGAAACTCAGGTTTCACACTCTAGGCTTAATGCCCTTTGAGTGCATTATGTAGAAATGAACCTGGTAGAGCATCCCACACAAACCAATGCTCCACATGCGGGTTTCACATGCCACCAACTCCACATTCACAGACAACTTCAGCGCCAAAGCCATTTTCAGATAGCCCTCAATGCGAAGGCTCTAGGCCCAAATATTGGTGTGAGAGCTAATTCAATCAAGGAAACACTGCATGTTGGTGAAGCGCATATTGAAGAAGAATCAGCCGAGTGGTTCTTGTGGGAGAACAACACCATTTGGCTCACTAACTTCACACACCATCAGGCTTCCAAGCAGCTCTCAAGGAAACTCAGTTTTCACACTCTAGGCTTAATGCCCTTTGAGTGCCTAGGAATGAAATGCAGCTGGTAGAGCATCCCACACAAAGCAATGCTCCACATGCGGGTTTCACATGCCACCAACTCCACATTCACAGACAACTTCAGCGCCAAAGCCGTTTTCAGATAGCTCTCAATACAAAGGCTCTAGGCGCAAATATTGGTGTGAGAGCTAATTCAATCAAGGAAACACTGCATGTTGGTGAAGCGCATATTGAAGAAGAATCAGCCGAGTGGTTCTTGTGGGAGAACAACTCCATTTGGCTCACTAACTTCACACACCATCAGGCTTCCAAGCAGCTCTCAAGGAAACTCAGTTTTCACACTCTAGGCTTAATGCCCTTTGAGTGCATTATGTAGGAATGAACCTGATAGAGCATCCCACACAAACCAATGCTCCACAGGCGTTTTTCACATGCCACCAACTCCACATTCACAGACAACTTCAGCGCCAAAGCCATTTTCAGATAGCCCTCAACACAAAGGATCTAGGCCCAAATATTGGTGTGAGAGCTAATTCAATCAAGGAAACACTGCATGTTGGTGAAGCGCATATTGAAGAAGAATCAGCCGAGTGGTTCTTGTGGGAGAACAACTCCATTTGGCTCACTAACTTCACACACCATCAGGGTTCCAAGCAGCTCTCAAGGAAACTCAGTTTTCACACTCTAGGCTTAATGCCCTTTGAGTGCCTAGGAATGAAATGCAGCTTGGTGAGCATCCCACACAAACCAATGCTCCACATGCGGGTTTCACATGCCACCAACTCCACATTCACAGACAACTTCAGCGCCAAAGCCGTTTTCAGGTAGCCCTCAATGCAAAGGCTCCAGGCCCAAATATTGGTCTGAGAGCTAATTCAATCAAGGAAACACTGCATGTTGGTGAAGCGCATATTGAAGAAGAATCAGGCGAGTGGTTCTTGTGGGAGAACAACTCCATTTGGCTCACTAACTTCACACACCATCAGGCTTCCAAGCAGCTCTCAAGGAAACTCAGTTTTCACACTCTAGGCTTAATGTCCTTTGAGTGCCTAGGAATGAAATGCACCTGGTAGAGCATCCCACACGAACCAATGCTCCACATGCGGGTTTCACATGCCACCAACTCCACATTCACAGGCAACTTCAGCGCCAAAGCCATTTTCAGATAGCCCTCAATGCAAAGGCTCTAGGCGCAAATATTGGTGTGAGAGCTAATTCAATCAAGGAAACACTGCATGTTGGTGAAGCGCATATTGAAGAAGAATCAGCCGAGTGGTTCTTGTGGGAGAACAACTCCATTTGGCTCACTAACTTCACACACCATCAGGCTTCCAAGCAGCTCTCAAGGAAACTCAGTTTTCACACTCTAGGCTTAATGCCCTTTGAGTGCCTAGGAATGAAATGAAGCTTGGTGAGCTTATCACACAAAGCAATGCTCCAGATGCGGGTTTCACATGCCACCAACTCCACATTCACAGACAACTTCAGCGCCAAAGCCATTTTCAGATAGCTCTCAATACAAAGGCTCTAGGCGCAAATATTGGTGTGAGAGCTAATTCAATCAAGGAAACAGTGCTTGTTGGTGAAGCGCATATTGAAGAAGAATCAGCCGAGTGGTTCTTGTGGGAGAACAACTCCATTTGGCTCACTAACTTCACACACCATCAGGCTTCCAAGCAGCTCTCAAGGAAACTCAGTTTTCACACTCTAGGCTTAATGCCCTTTGAGTGCATTATGTAGGAATGAACCTGATAGAGCATCCCACACAAACCAATGCTCCACATGCGGGTTTCACATGCCACCAACTCCACATTCACAGACAACTTCAGCGCCAAAGCCGTTTTCAGATAGCCCTCAACACAAAGGCTCTAGGCGCAAATATTGGTGTGAGAGCTAATTCAATCAAGGAAACACTGCATGTTGGTGAAGCGCATATTGAAGAAGAATCAGCCGAGTGGTTCTTGTGGGCGAACAACTCCATTTGGCTCACTAACTTCACACACCATCAGGCTTCCAAGCAGCTCTCAAGGAAACTCAGTTTTCACACTCTAGGCTTAATGTCCTTTGAGTGCCTAGGACTGAAATGAAGCTTGGTGAGATTATCACACAAAGCAATGCTCCACATGCGGGTTTCACATGCCACCAACTCCACATTCACAGACAACTTCAGCGCCAAAGCCGTTTTCAGGTAGCCCTCAATGCAAAGACACCAGGCCCAAATATTGGTGTGAGAGCTAATTCAATCAAGGAAACACTGCATGTTGGTGAAGCGCATATTGAAGAAGAATCAGCCGAGTGGTTCTTGTGGGAGAACAACTCCATTTGGCTCACTAACTTCACACACCATCAGGCTTCCAAGCAGCTCTCAAGGAAACTCAGTTTTCACACTCTAGGCTTAATGTCCTTTGAGTGCCTAGGAATGAAATGCACCTGGTAGAGCATCCCACACGAACCAATGCTCCACATGCGGGTTTCACATGCCACCAACTCCACATTCACAGACAACTTCAGCGCCAAAGCCATTTTCAGATAGCTCTCAATACAAAGGCTCTAGGCGCAAATATTGGTGTGAGAGCTAATTCAATCAAGGAAACACTGCATGTTGGTGAAGCGCATATTGAAGAAGAATCAGCCGAGTGGTTCTTGTGGGAGAACAACTCCATTTGGCTCACTAACTTCACACACCATCAGGCTTCCAAGCAGCTCTCAAGGAAACTCAGTTTTCACACTCTAGGCTTAATGCCCTTTGAGTGCATTATGTAGGAATGAACCTGATAGAGCATCCCACACAAACCAATGCTCCACGTGCGGGTTTCACATGCCACCAACTCCACATTCACAGACAACTTCAGCGCCAAAGCCATTTTCAGATAGCCCTCAATGCAAAGGCTCTAGGCGCAAATATTGGTGTGAGAGCTAATTCAATCAAGGAAACACTGCATGTTGGTGAAGCGCATATTGAAGAAGAATCAGCCGAGTGGTTCTTGTGGGAGAACAACTCCATTTTGGCTCACTAACTTCACACACCATCAGGCTTCCAAGCAGCTCTCAAGGAAACTCAGTTTTCACACTCTAGGCTTAATGCCCTTTGAGTGCATTATCTAGGAATGAACCTGGTAGAGCATCCCACACAAACGAATTCTCCACATGCGGGTTTCACATGCCACCAACTCCACATTCACAGACAACTTCAGCGCCAAAGCCATTTTCAGATAGCCCTCAACGCAAAGGATCTAGGCCCAAATATTGGTGTGAGAGCTAATTCAATCAAGGAAACACTGCATGTTGGTGAAGCGCATATTGAAGAAGAATCAGCCGAGTGGTTCTTGTGGGAGAACAACTCCATTTGGCTCACTAACTTCACACACCATCAGGCTTCCAAGCAGCTCTCAAGGAAACTCAGTTTTCACACTCTAGGCTTAATGCCCTTTGAGTGCCTAGGAATGAAATGCACCTGGTAGAGCATCCCACACGAACCAATGCTCCACATGCGGGTTTCACATGCCACCAACTCCACATTCACAGACAACTTCAGCGCCAAAGCCATTTTCAGATAGCCCTCAATGCAAAGGCTCTAGGCACAAATATTGGTGTGAGAGCTAATTCAATCAAGGAAACACTGCATGTTGGTGAAGCGCATATTGAAGAAGAATCAGCCGAGTGGTTCTTGTGGGAGAACAACTCCATTTTGGCTCACTAACTTCACACACCATCAGGCTTCCATGCAGCTCTCAAGGAAACTCAGTTTTCACACTCTAGGCTTAATGCCCTTTGAGTGCATTATCTAGGAATGAACCTGGTAGAGCATCCCACACAAACCAATGCTCCACAGGCGGGTTTCACATGCCACCAACTCCACATTCACAGACAACTTCAGCGCCAAAGCCGTTTTCAGGTAACCATCAATGCAAAGGCTCCAGGCCCAAATATTGGTGTGAGAGCTAATTCAATCAAGGAAACACTGCATGTTGGTGAAGCGCATATTGAAGAAGAATCAGCCGAGTGGTTCTTGTGGGAGAACAACTCCATTTGGCTCACTAACTTCACACACCATCAGGCTTCCATGCAGCTCTCAAGGAAACTCAGTTTTCACACTCTAGGCTTAATGCCCTTTGAGTGCATTATGTAGGAATGAACCTGGTAGAGCATCCCACACAAACCAATGCTCCACATGCGGGTTTCACATGCCACCAACTCCACATTCACAGACAACTTCAGCGCCAAAGCCATTTTCAGATAGCCCTCAATGCAAAGGCTCTAGGCGCAAATATTGGTGTGAGAGCTAATTCAATCAAGGAAACACTGCATGTTGGTGAAGCGCATATTGAAGAAGAATCAGCCGAGTGGTTCTTGTGGGAGAACAACTCCATTTTGGCTCACTAACTTCACACACCATCAGGCTTCCAAGCAGCTCTCAAGGAAACTCAGGTTTCACACTCTAGGCTTAATGCCCTTTGAGTGCATTATCTAGGAATGAACCTGGTAGAGCATCCCACACAAACGAATTCTCCACATGCGGGTTTCACATGCCACCAACTCCACATTCACAGACAACTTCAGCGCCAAAGCCATTTTCAGATAGCCCTCAACGCAAAGGATCTAGGCCCAAATATTGGTGTGAGAGCTAATTCAATCAAGGAAACACTGCATGTTGGTGAAGCGCATATTGAAGAAGAATCAGCCGAGTGGTTCTTGTGGGAGAACAACTCCATTTGGCTCACTAACTTCACACACCATCAGGCTTCCAAGCAGCTCTCAAGGAAACTCAGTTTTCACACTCTAGGCTTAATGCCCTTTGAGTGCCTAGGAATGAAATGCACCTGGTAGAGCATCCCACACGAACCAATGCTCCACATGCGGGTTTCACATGCCACCAACTCCACATTCACAGACAACTTCAGCGCCAAAGCCATTTTCAGATAGCCCTCAATGCAAAGGCTCTAGGCACAAATATTGGTGTGAGAGCTAATTCAATCAAGGAAACACTGCATGTTGGTGAAGCGCATATTGAAGAAGAATCAGCCGAGTGGTTCTTGTGGGACAACAACTCCATTTTGGCTCACTAACTTCACACACCATCAGGCTTCCATGCAGCTCTCAAGGAAACTCAGTTTTCACACTCTAGGCTTAATGCCCTTTGAGTGCATTATCTAGGAATGAACCTGGTAGAGCATCCCACACAAACCAATGCTCCACAGGCGGGTTTCACATGCCACCAACTCCACATTCACAGACAACTTCAGCGCCAAAGCCGTTTTCAGGTAACCATCAATGCAAAGGCTCCAGGCCCAAATATTGGTGTGAGAGCTAATTCAATCAAGGAAACACTGCATGTTGGTGAAGCGCATATTGAAGAAGAATCAGCCGAGTGGTTCTTGTGGGACAACAACTCCATTTGGCTCACTAACTTCACACACCATCAGGCTTCCATGCAGCTCTCAAGGAAACTCAGTTTTCACACTCTAGGCTTAATGCCCTTTGAGTGCATTATGTAGGAATGAACCTGGTAGAGCATCCCACACAAACCAATGCTCCACAGGCGGGTTTCACATGCCACCAACTCCACATTCACAGACAACTTCAGCGCCAAAGCCGTTTTCAGATAGCCCTCAACGCAAAGGATCTAGGCCCAAATATTGGTGTGAGAGCTAATTCAATCAAGGAAACACTGCATGTTGGTGAAGCGCATATTGAAGAAGAATCAGGCGAGTGGTTCTTGTGGGAGAACAACTCCATTTGGCTCACTAACTTCACACACCATCAGGCTTCCATGCAGCTCTCAAGGAAACTCAGTTTTCACACTCTAGGCTTAATGCCCTTTGAGTGCCTAGGAATGAAATGCACCTGGTAGAGCATCCCACACGAACCAATGCTCCCACATGCGGGTTTCACATGCCACCTACTCCACATTCACAGACAACTTCAGCGCCAAAGCCATTTTCAGTTAGCCCTCAATGCAAAGGCTCTAGGCACAAATATTGGTGTGAGAGCTAATTCAATCAAGGAAACACTGCATGTTGGTGAAGCGCATATTGAAGAAGAATCACGCGAGTGGTTCTTGTGGGAGAACAACTCCATTTTGGCTCACTAACTTCACACACCATCAGGCTTCCATGCAGCTCTCAAGGAAACTCAGTTTTCACACTCTAGGCTTAATGCCCTTTGAGTGCATTATCTAGGAATGAACCTGGTAGAGCATCCCACACAAACCAATGCTCCACAGGCGGGTTTCACATGCCACCAACTCCACATTCACAGACAACTTCAGCGCCAAAGCCGTTTTCAGGTAGCCCTCAATGCAAAGGCTCCAGGCCCAAATATTGGTGTGAGAGCTAATTCAATCAAGGAAACACTGCATGTTGGTGAAGCGCATATTGAAGAAGAATCAGGCGAGTGGTTCTTGTGGGAGAACAACTCCATTAGGCTCACTAACTTCACACACCATCAGGGTTCCAAGCAGCTCTCAAGGAAACTCAGGTTTCACACTCTAGGCTTAATGCCCTTTGAGTGCCTAGGAATGAAATGCACCTGGTGAGCATCCCACACAAAGCAATGCTGCACAGGCGGGTTTCACATGCCACCAACTCCACATTCACAGACAACTTCAGCGCCAAAGCCGTTTTCAGATAGCTCTCAATACAAAGGCTCTAGGCGTAAATATTGGTGTGAGAGCTAATTCAATCAAGGAAACACTGCATGTTGGTGAAGCGCATATTGAAGAAGAATCAGCCGAGTGGTTCTTGTGGGAGAACAACTCCATTTGGCTCACTAACTTCACACACCATCAGGCTTCCAAGCAGCTCTCAAGGAAACTCAGTTTTCACACTCTAGGCTTAATGCCCTTTGAGTGCATTATGTAGGAATGAACCTGATAGAGCATCCCACACAAACCAATGCTCCACATGCGGGTTTCACATGCCACCAACTCCACATTCACAGACAACTTCAGCGCCAAAGCCATTTTCAGATAGCCCTCAATGCAAAGGCTCTAGGCGCAAATATTGGTGTGAGAGCTAATTCAATCAAGGAAACACTGCATGTTGGTGAAGCGCATATTGAAGAAGAATCAGCCGAGTGGTTCTTGTGGGAGAACAACTCCATTTTGGCTCACTAACTTCACACACCATCAGGCTTCCAAGCAGCTCTCAAGGAAACTCAGGTTTCACACTCTAGGCTTAATGCCCTTTGAGTGCATTATCTAGGAATGAACCTGGTAGAGCATCCCACAGAAACGAATTCTCCACATGCGGGTTTCACATGCCACCAACTCCACATTCACAGACAACTTCAGCGCCAAAGCCATTTTCAGATAGCCCTCAACGCAAAGGATCTAGGCCCAAATATTGGTGTGAGAGCTAATTCAATCAAGGAAACACTGCATGTTGGTGAAGCGCATATTGAAGAAGAATCAGCCGAGTGGTTCTTGTGGGAGAACAACTCCATTTGGCTCACTAACTTCACACACCATCAGGCTTCCAAGCAGCTCTCAAGGAAACTCAGTTTTCACACTCTAGGCTTAATGCCCTTTGAGTGCCTAGGAATGAAATGCACCTGGTAGAGCATCCCACACGAACCAATGCTCCACATGCGGGTTTCACATGCCACCAACTCCACATTCACAGACAACTTCAGCGCCAAAGCCATTTTCAGATAGCCCTCAATGCAAAGGCTCTAGGCACAAATATTGGTGTGAGAGCTAATTCAATCAAGGAAACACTGCATGTTGGTGAAGCGCATATTGAAGAAGAATCAGCCGAGTGGTTCTTGTGGGAGAACAACTCCATTTTGGCTCACTAACTTCACACACCATCAGGCTTCCATGCAGCTCTCAAGGAAACTCAGTTTTCACACTCTAGGCTTAATGCCCTTTGAGTGCATTATCTAGGAATGAACCTGGTAGAGCATCCCACACAAACCAATGCTCCACAGGCGGGTTTCACATGCCACCAACTCCACATTCACAGACAACTTCAGCGCCAAAGCCGTTTTCAGGTAACCATCAATGCAAAGGCTCCAGGCCCAAATATTGGTGTGAGAGCTAATTCAATCAAGGAAACACTGCATGTTGGTGAAGCGCATATTGAAGAAGAATCAGCCGAGTGGTTCTTGTGGACAACAACTCCATTTGGCTCACTAACTTCACACACCATCAGGCTTCCATGCAGCTCTCAAGGAAACTCAGTTTTCACACTCTAGGCTTAATGCCCTTTGAGTGCATTATGTAGGAATGAACCTGGTAGAGCATCCCACACAAACCAATGCTCCACATGCGGGTTTCACATGCCACCAACTCCACATTCACAGACAACTTCAGCGCCAAAGCCATTTTCAGATAGCCCTCAATGCAAAGGCTCTAGGCGCAAATATTGGTGTGAGAGCTAATTCAATCAAGGAAACACTGCATGTTGGTGAAGCGCATATTGAAGAAGAATCAGCCGAGTGGTTCTTGTGGGAGAACAACTCCATTTTGGCTCACTAACTTCACACACCATCAGGCTTCCAAGCAGCTCTCAAGGAAACTCAGGTTTCACACTCTAGGCTTAATGCCCTTTGAGTGCATTATCTAGGAATGAACCTGGTAGAGGCATCCCACACAAACGAATTCTCCACATGCGGGTTTCACATGCCACCAACTCCACATTCACAGACAACTTCAGCGCCAAAGCCATTTTCAGATAGCCCTCAACGCAAAGGATCTAGGCCCAAATATTGGTGTGAGAGCTAATTCAATCAAGGAAACACTGCATGTTGGTGAAGCGCATATTGAAGAAGAATCAGCCGAGTGGTTCTTGTGGGAGAACAACTCCATTTGGCTCACTAACTTCACACACCATCAGGCTTCCAAGCAGCTCTCAAGGAAACTCAGTTTTCACACTCTAGGCTTAATGCCCTTTGAGTGCCTAGGAATGAAATGCACCTGGTAGAGCATCCCACACGAACCAATGCTCCACATGCGGGTTTCACATGCCACCAACTCCACATTCACAGACAACTTCAGCGCCAAAGCCATTTTCAGATAGCCCTCAATGCAAAGGCTCTAGGCACAAATATTGGTGTGAGAGCTAATTCAATCAAGGAAACACTGCATGTTGGTGAAGCGCATATTGAAGAAGAATCAGCCGAGTGGTTCTTGTGGGAGAACAACTCCATTTTGGCTCACTAACTTCACACACCATCAGGCTTCCATGCAGCTCTCAAGGAAACTCAGTTTTCACACTCTAGGCTTAATGCCCTTTGAGTGCATTATCTAGGAATGAACCTGGTGGAGCATCCCACACAAACAATGCTCCACAGGCGGGTTTCACATGCCACCAACTCCACATTCACAGACAACTTCAGCGCCAAAAGCCGTTTTCAGGTAACCATCAATGCAAAGGCTCCAGGCCCAAATATTGGTGTGAGAGCTAATTCAATCAAGGAAACACTGCATGTTGGTGAAGCGCATATTGAAGAAGAATCAGCCGAGTGGTTCTTGTGGGACAACAACTCCATTTGGCTCACTAACTTCACACACCATCAGGCTTCCATGCAGCTCTCAAGGAAACTCAGTTTTCACACTCTAGGCTTAATGCCCTTTGAGTGCATTATGTAGGAATGAACCTGGTAGAGCATCCCACACAAACCAATGCTCCACAGGCGGGTTTCACATGCCACCAACTCCACATTCACAGACAACTTCAGCGCCAAAGCCGTTTTCAGATAGCCCTCAACGCAAAGGATCTAGGCCCAAATATTGGTGTGAGAGCTAATTCAATCAAGGAAACACTGCATGTTGGTGAAGCGCATATTGAAGAAGAATCAGGCGAGTGGTTTCTTGTGGAGAACAACTCCATTTGGCTCACTAACTTCACACACCATCAGGCTTCCATGCAGCTCTCAAGGAAACTCAGTTTTCACACTCTAGGCTTAATGCCCTTTGAGTGCCTAGGAATGAAATGCACCTGGTAGAGCATCCCACACGAACCAATGCTCCACATGCGGGTTTCACATGCCACCTACTCCACATTCACAGACAACTTCAGCGCCAAAGCCATTTTCAGTTAGCCCTCAATGCAAAGGCTCTAGGCACAAATATTGGTGTGAGAGCTAATTCAATCAAGGAAACACTGCATGTTGGTGAAGCGCATATTGAAGAAGAATCAGCCGAGTGGTTCTTGTGGGAGAACAACTCCATTTTGGCTCACTAACTTCACACACCATCAGGCTTCCATGCAGCTCTCAAGGAAACTCAGTTTTCACACTCTAGGCTTAATGCCCTTTGAGTGCATTATCTAGGAATGAACCTGGTAGAGCATCCCACACAAACCAATGCTCCACAGGCGGGTTTCACATGCCACCAACTCCACATTCACAGACAACTTCAGCGCCAAAGCCGTTTTCAGGTAGCCCTCAATGCAAAGGCTCCAGGCCCAAATATTGGTGTGAGAGCTAATTCAATCAAGGAAACACTGCATGTTGGTGAAGCGCATATTGAAGAAGAATCAGGCGAGTGGTTCTTGTGGGAGAACAACTCCATTAGCTCACTAACTTCACACACCATCAGGCTTCCAAGCAGCTCTCAAGGAAACTCAGGTTTCACACTCTAGGCTTAATGCCCTTTGAGTGCCTAGGAATGAAATGCAGCTTGGTGAGCATCCCACACAAAGCAATGCTGCACAGGCGGGTTTCACATGCCACCAACTCCACATTCACAGACAACTTCAGCGCCAAAGCCGTTTTCAGATAGCTCTCAATACAAAGGCTCTAGGCGTAAATATTGGTGTGAGAGCTAATTCAATCAAGGAAACACTGCATGTTGGTGAAGCGCATATTGAAGAAGAATCAGCCGAGTGGTTCTTGTGGGAGAACAACTCCATTTGGCTCACTAACTTCACACACCATCAGGCTTCCAAGCAGCTCTCAAGGAAACTCAGTTTTCACACTCTAGGCTTAATGCCCTTTGAGTGCATTATGTAGGAATGAACCTGATAGAGCATCCCACACAAACCAATGCTCCACATGCGGGTTTCACATGCCACCAACTCCACATTCACAGACAACTTCAGCGCCAAAGCCATTTTCAGATAGCCCTCAATGCAAAGGCTCTAGGCGCAAATATTGGTGTGAGAGCTAATTCAATCAAGGAAACACTGCATGTTGGTGAAGCGCATATTGAAGAAGAATCAGCCGAGTGGTTCTTGTGGGAGAACAACTCCATTTTGGCTCACTAACTTCACACACCATCAGGCTTCCAAGCAGCTCTCAAGGAAACTCAGGTTTCACACTCTAGGCTTAATGCCCTTTGAGTGCATTATCTAGGAATGAACCTGGTAGAGCATCCCACACAAACGAATTCTCCACATGCGGGTTTCACATGCCACCAACTCCACATTCACAGACAACTTCAGCGCCAAAGCCATTTTCAGATAGCCCTCAACGCAAAGGATCTAGGCCCAAATATTGGTGTGAGAGCTAATTCAATCAAGGAAACACTGCATGTTGGTGAAGCGCATATTGAAGAAGAATCAGCCGAGTGGTTCTTGTGGGAGAACAACTCCATTTGGCTCACTAACTTCACACACCATCAGGCTTCCAAGCAGCTCTCAAGGAAACTCAGTTTTCACACTCTAGGCTTAATGCCCTTTGAGTGCCTAGGAATGAAATGCACCTGGTAGAGCATCCCACACGAACCAATGCTCCACATGCGGGTTTCACATGCCACCAACTCCACATTCACAGACAACTTCAGCGCCAAAGCCATTTTCAGATAGCCCTCAATGCAAAGGCTCTAGGCACAAATATTGGTGTGAGAGCTAATTCAATCAAGGAAACACTGCATGTTGGTGAAGCGCATATTGAAGAAGAATCAGCCGAGTGGTTCTTGTGGGAGAACAACTCCATTTTGGCTCACTAACTTCACACACCATCAGGCTTCCATGCAGCTCTCAAGGAAACTCAGTTTTCACACTCTAGGCTTAATGCCCTTTGAGTGCATTATCTAGGAATGAACCTGGTAGAGCATCCCACACAAACCAATGCTCCACAGGCGGGTTTCACATGCCACCAACTCCACATTCACAGACAACTTCAGCGCCAAAGCCATTTCAGATAGCCCTCAATGCAAAGGCTCTAGGTGCAAATATTGGTGTGAGAGCTAATTCAATCAAGGAAACACTGCATGTTCGTGAAGCGCATATTGAAGAAGAATCAGCCGAGTGGTTCTTGTGGGAGAACAACTCCATTTGGCTCACTAACTTCACACACCATTAGGATTCCAAGCAGCTCTCAAGGAAACTCAGTTTTCACACTCTAGGCTTAATGCCCTTTGAGTGCATTATGTAGGAATGAACCTGATAGAGCATCCCACACAAACCAATGCTCCACATGCGGGTTTCACATGCCACCAACTCCACATTCACAGACAACTTCAGCGCCAAAGCCGTTTTCAGATAGCCCTCAACGCAAAGGATCTAGGCCCAAATATTGGTGTGAGAGCTAATTCAATCAAGGAAACACTGCATGTTGGTGAAGCGCATATTGAAGAAGAATCAGGCGAGTGGTTCTTGTGGGAGAACAACTCCATTTGGCTCACTAACTTCACACACCATCAGGCTTCCATGCAGCTCTCAAGGAAACTCAGTTTTCACACTCTAGGCTTAATGCCCTTTGAGTGCATTATCTAGGAAAGAACCTGTAGAGCATCCACACAACGAATGCTCCACAGGCGGGTTTCACATGCCACCAACTCCACATTCACAGACAACTTCAGCGCCAAAGCCATTTTCAGATAGCCCTCAATGCAAAGGCTCTAGGCGAAAATATTGGTGTGAGAGCTAATTCAATCAAGGAAACACTGCATGTTGGTGAAGCGCATATTGAAGAAGAATCAGGCGAGTGGTTCTTGTGGGACAACAACTCCATTTGGCTCACTAACTTCACACACCATCAGGCTTCCATGCAGCTCTCAAGGAAACTCAGTTTTCACACTCTAGGCTTAATGCCCTTTGAGTGCCTAGGAATGAAATGCACCTGGTAGAGCATCCCACACGAACCAATGCTCCACATGCGGGTTTCACATGCCACGAACTCCACATTCACAGACAACTTCAGCGCCAAAGCCATTTTCAGATAGCCCTCAATGCAAAGGCTCTAGGCGCAAATATTGGTGTGAGAGCTAATTCAATCAAGGAAACACTGCATGTTGGTGAAGCGCATATTGAAGAAGAATCAGCCGAGTGGTTCTTGTGGGAGAACAACTCCATTTTGGCTCACTAGCTTCACACACCATCAGGCTTCCAAGCAGCTCTCAAGGAAACTCAGGTTTCACACTCTAGGCTTAATGCCCTTTGAGTGCATTATCTAGGAATGAACCTGGTAGAGCATCCCACACAAACGAATGCTCCACATGCGGGTTTCACATGCCACCAACTCCACATTCACAGACAACTTCAGCGCCAAAGCCATTTTCAGATAGCCCTCAATGCAAAGGCTCTAGGTGCAAAATATTGGTGTGAGAGCTAATTCAATCAAGAAACACTGCATGTTGGTGAAGCGCATATTGAAGAAGAATCAGCCGAGTGGTTCTTGTGGGAGAACAACTCCATTTGGCTCACTAACTTCACACACCATTAGGATTCCAAGCAGCTCTCAAGGAAACTCAGTTTTCACACTCTAGGCTTAATGCCCTTTGAGTGCATTATGTAGGAATGAACCTGATAGAGCATCCCACACAAACCAATGCTCCACAGGCGGGTTTCACATGCCACCAACTCCACATTCACAGACAACTTCAGCGCCAAAGCCGTTTTCAGATAGCCCTCAACGCAAAGGATCTAGCCCAAATATTGGTGTGAGAGCTAATTCAATCAAGGAAACACTGCATGTTGGTGAAGCGCATATTGAAGAAGAATCAGGCGAGTGGTTCTTGTGGGAGAACAACTCCATTTGGCTCACTAACTTCACACACCATCAGGCTTCCAAGCAGCTCTCAAGGAAACTCAGTTTTCACACTCTAGGCTTAATGCCCTTTGAGTGCCTAGGACTGAAATGAAGCTTGGTGAGCTTATCACACAAAGCAATGCTCCACATGCGGGTTTCACAATGCCACCAACTCCACATTCACAGACAACTTCAGCGCCAAAGCCGTTTTCAGGTAGCCCTCAATGCAAAGGCACCAGGCGCAAATATTGGTGTGAGAGCTAATTCAATCAAGGAAACACTGCATGTTGGTGAAGCGCATATTGAAGAAGAATCAGCCGAGTGGTTCTTGTGGGAGAACAACTCCATTTGGCTCACTAACTTCACACACCATCAGGCTTCCATGCAGCTCTCAAGGAAACTCAGTTTTCACACTCTAGGCTTAATGCCCTTTGAGTGCATTATCTAGGAAAGAACCTGGTAGAGCATCCCACACAACGAATGCTCCACAGGCGGGTTTTACATTCCACCAACTCCACATTCACAGACAACTTCAGCGCCAAAGCCATTTTCAGATAGCCCTCAATGCAAAGACTCTAGGCGCAAATATTGGTGTGAGAGCTAATTCAATCGAGGAAACACTGCATGTTGGTGAAGCGCATATTGAAGAAGAATCAGGCGAGTGGTTCTTGTGGGACAACAACTCCATTTGGCTCACTAACTTCACACACCATCAGGCTTCCATGCAGCTCTCAAGGAAACTCAGTTTTCACACTCTAGGCTTAATGCCCTTTGAGTGCCTAGGAATGAAATGCACCTGGTAGAGCATCCCACACGAACCAATGCTCCACATGCGGGTTTCACATGCCACCAACTCAACATTCACAGACAACTTCAGCGCCAAAGCCATTTTCAGATAGCCCTCAATGCAAAGGCTCTAGGCGCAAATATTGGTGTGAGAGCTAATTCAATCAAGGAAACACTGCATGTTGGTGAAGCGCATATTGAAGAAGAATCAGCCGAGTGGTTCTTGTGGGAGAACAACTCCATTTTGGCTCACTAGCTTCACACACCATCAGGCTTCCAAGCAGCTCTCAAGGAAACTCAGGTTTCACACTCTAGGCTTAATGCCCTTTGAGTGCATTATCTAGGAATGAACCTGGTAGAGCATCCCACACAAACGAATGCTCCACATGCGGGTTTCACATGCCACCAACTCCACATTCACAGACAACTTCAGCGCCAAAGCCATTTTCAGATAGCCCTCAATGCAAAGGCTCTAGGTGCAAATATTGGTGTGAGAGCTAATTCAATCAAGGAAACACTGCATGTTGGTGAAGCGCATATTGAAGAAGAATCAGCCGAGTGGTTCTTGTGGGAGAACAACTCCATTTGGCTCACTAACTTCACACACCATTAGGATTCCAAGCAGCTCTCAAGGAAACTCAGTTTTCACACTCTAGGCTTAATGCCCTTTGAGTGCATTATGTAGGAATGAACCTGATAGAGCATCCCACACAAACCAATGCTCCACAGGCGGGTTTCACATGCCACCAACTCCACATTCACAGACAACTTCAGCGCCAAAGCCGTTTTCAGATAGCCCTCAACGCAAAGGATCTAGGCCCAAATATTGGTGTGAGAGCTAATTCAATCAAGGAAACACTGCATGTTGGTGAAGCGCATATTGAAGAAGAATCAGGCGAGTGGTTCTTGTGGGAGAACAACTCCATTTGGCTCACTAACTTCACACACCATCAGGCTTCCAAGCAGCTCTCAAGGAAACTCAGTTTTCACACTCTAGGCTTAATGCCCTTTGAGTGCCTAGGAATGAAATGCACCTGGTAGAGCATCCCACACGAACCAATGCTCCACATGCGGGTTTCACATGCCACCAACTCCACATTCACAGACAACTTCAGCGCCAAAGCCATTTTCAGTTAGCCCTCAATACAAAGGCTCTAGACACAAATATTGGTGTGAGAGCTAATTCAATCAAGGAAACACTGCATGTTGGTGAAGCGCATATTGAAGAAGAATCAGCCGAGTGGTTCTTGTGGGAGAACAACTCCATTTTGGCTCACTAACTTCACACACCATCAGGCTTCCATGCAGCTCTCAAGGAAACTCAGTTTTCACACTCTAGGCTTAATGCCCTTTGAGTGCATTATCTAGGAATGAACCTGGTAGAGCATCCCACACAAACCAATGCTCCACAGGCGGGTTTCACATGCCACCAACTCCACATTCACAGACAACTTCAGCGCCAAAGCCGTTTTCAGGTAGCCCTCAATGCAAAGGCTCTAGGTGCAAATATTGGTGTGAGAGCTAATTCAATCAAGGAAACACTGCATGTTGGTGAAGCGCATATTGAAGAAGAATCAGCCGAGTGGTTCTTGTGGGACAACAACTCCATTTGGCTCACTAACTTCACACACCATCAGGCTTCCATGCAGCTCTCAAGGAAACTCAGTTTTCACACTCTAGGCTTAATGCCCTTTGAGTGCATTATGTAGGAATGAACCTGGTAGAGCATCCCACACAAACCAATGCTCCACATGCGGGTTTCACATGCCACCAACTCCACATTCACAGACAACTTCAGCGCAAAAGCCATTTTCAGATAGCCCTCAATGCAAAGGCTCTAGGTGCAAATATTGATGTGAGAGCTAATTCAATCAAGGAAACACTGCTTGTTGGTGAAGAGCATATTGAAGAAGAATCAGCCGAGTGGTTCTTGTGGGAGAACAACTCCATTTGGCTCACTAACTTCACACACCATCAGGCTTCCAAGCAGCTCTCAAGGAAACTCAGGTTTCACACTCTAGGCTTAATGCCCTTTGAGTGCCTAGGAATGAAATGCTGCTTGGTGAGCATCCCACACAAAGCAATGCTGCACAGGCGGGTTTCACATGCCACCAACTCCACATTCACAGACAACTTCAGCGCCAAAGCCGTTTTCAGATAGCTCTCAATACAAAGGCTCTAGGCGCAAATATTGGTGTGAGAGCTAATTCAATCAAGGAAACAGTGCATGTTGGTGAAGCGCATATTGAAGAAGAATCAGCCGAGTGGTTCTTGTGGGAGAACAACTCCATTTGGCTCACTAACTTCACACACCATCAGGCTTCCAAGCAGCTCTCAAGGAAACTCAGTTTTCACACTCTAGGCTTAATGCCCTTTGAGTGCATTATGTAGGAATGAACCTGATAGAGCATCCCACACAAACCAATGCTCCACAGGCGTTTTTCACATGCCACCAACTCCACATTCACAGACAACTTCAGCGCCAAAGCCATTTTCAGATAGCCCTCAACACAAAGGATCTAGGCCCAAATATTGGTGTGAGAGCTAATTCAATCAAGGAAACACTGCATGTTGGTGAAGCGCATATTGAAGAAGAATCAGGCGAGTGGTTCTTGTGGGAGAACAACTCCATTTGGCTCACTAACTTCACACACCATCAGGCTTCCAAGCAGCTCTCAAGGAAACTCAGTTTTCACACTCTAGGCTTAATGTCCTTTGAGTGCCTAGGAATGAAATGCACCTGGTAAAGCATCCCACACGAACCAATGCTCCACATGCGGGTTTCACATGCCACCAACTCCACATTCACAGACAACTTCAGCGCCAAAGCCATTTTCAGATAGCCCTCAACACAAAGGCTCTAGGACCAAATATTGGTGTGAGAGCTAATTCAATCAAGGAAACAGTGCATGTTGGTGAAGCGCATATTGAAGAAGAATCAGCCGAGTGGTTCTTGTGGGCGAACAACTCCATTTGGCTCAGTAACTTCACACACCATCAGGCTTCCAAGCAGCTCTCAAGGAAACTCAGTTTTCACACTCTAGGCTTAATGCCCTTTGAGTGCCTAGGACTGAAATGAAGCTTGGTGAGCTTATCACACAAACCAATGCTCCACATGCGGGTTTCACATGCCACCAACTCCACATTCACAGACAACTTCAGCGCCAAAGCCGTTTTCAGGTAGCCCTCAATGCAAAGGCACCAGGCGCAAATATTGGTGTGAGAGCTAATTCAATCAAGGAAACACTGCATGTTGGTGAAGCGCATATTGAAGAAGAATCAGC